>NC_134101.1:217074868-217380697 GCF_000715075.1 Nicotiana tabacum | reverse complement strand
TTAAACAAGGACAACTATGCAACTACACAAGCAAAACTCCACTGTGCTCAGAAATATCCAATCTCGCGAATCTATCGACCAAATCCTGAACATCTATAGCCCAAATGCCTCTACTCCGCTGGAGAAAATGCCTAAACCACAAATCATGGACCAGATAGTTCTCCTCGTGGGGCTTCAACTGTCGCGGCATGTAAGAAATCAGCCTACCGCTCTGCACTAACACCGCACCAAAACTAACATGTGAAGCATCACAATGCGCTGTGTAAGACCCTAAACCCGTGGGAAACACCGCCACTAGTGCGGCTATGGATGGAAACCGCTCCATAAAGCAACGATAGTAGTCGACCCTCAACAAAGGGGAAAAGCATCCCACACCACAGGTGCAACATCACCACAAATTGTCGGTGCTCAATTGATAACAAGTACTTAACGTTGCATACAATTGTATAGAAAGGATTAGAAAATATAGGCTTCAAGCTGAAATAAAGTCGCACGATAAAGAAACAACAAAGGGAAAGTTTTCTAAAATCATGTAGCCTCTCGGAGATAAGTATAGACGTCTCCGCACTGATCCATAAGACTCTAATAGACCTGCACGTGACTCGTGAGACCTTTAGAGCCTAGAGCTCTGATACTAACTTGTCACAATCCAAAATCCTACCTTAGGCCGTGATGGTACCTAAACATACTTGCTAAGCAAGTCAACTCACAAATAATTAAATATAGTCCTAATTTCTTTAATTGATAGAGTCATATCATAATTAAAGACATGAATAATCTCAAACAATAATATCTGATAGAATCATAACATAGTCTAAACACGACCAAAATAGTACAACCCCTAAGGACTAGGTTGCACAGTACATGAGCAACTACTTAATAAGTACAAGTATGAATACATGATCAAACCTATTTGAATACAAAGTACATTGTAAATGAAAAAAATTACAGGGACTCGTGTACTGCAAAATGAATCCCTGAGATGCAGCTCACCCTAAGTCTTTCAGCAGATGCCTAGGCTCAACAAGAGGATCCACTAGTACCTACTTGAGGATCTGCACAAAATAATATGCAGATGTATAGTATGAGTACACCACAATTGGTAACCAGTAAGTATCGAGTCTAACCTTTAAGAAGTAATAGCGAGGCTATAAGTATCATGATACTTACAACACCGTTATAAAAAAATAGCTAAAACCAAAACAGTAAATATCCTCATGAACTACAGGTATCAAAGATATAAAATAGTTGAAAAATATAAAGAATGCATTTCCAATTCAAGAGACAATCATAACGCTCCCCGAGTATGGATTTAAAGATGGCATGCTTCAACCAAAGGATTCGAGGCTCCCAACTAGTCTAAGTCAATTATCCAAATATGTCATGACCCAAACTTCCACCGGAGCCATGACGAGGCCTAACATTGCTTGCTAGATAAGCCAACAATTAAATGAAAGTTATAAACTCAAATAACAGAGTTAAATAGTCTCAAAAACGATATAATCATAAATAACCGGATCCAAATAATCATAATACAACTAAAACAATCCCATGATCTAGTGTCAATGAGCGCATTTGAACTATAGCATTTAAATACGGAGTCTAATCCAAAGTATAGAATTGTTTGAAAGATAGAATAGTGATAACATAAACAAAACAGAAAAAAAAAATAAACAAAGCAGAAGGGGACTTCAAGGCATGCGAATGGAATCAATAGCTACCTCGAATATCAAAGAATTGATACTGGTGCCTCCAGCTAACAATTTCCTCTCTCGGCATAACTTGGATCTACATATGAAGTGCAAAACATAGATGAGTACAACCGACCTTATTTACTCAATAAGTAACAAGCCTAGCCTCGGGTGGAAAGCAATGATGAGCTTGGCAAGGTCCAATACATAATATCAATAACAACAATGATAGAATAATAATGGTAAAGAAAAGTAGCTCAAGTAATATTAAATTCAACCTTTTCATAATTAGTAGAAAAATAGGCATGCTTTTCAAGAATAGCTATTAAGGCATAAATTATTTCACAAAAATCATCTAGACATGGTTTCATCAATTAAACAGTGATCCAATTCCACACATTTAAGAAGGGCATCTAGTACAATTAAACATGATGGAAGAATCACAACTTGGTACCTACATGACAAGTAAACATGCCAGAATCAACAATATTGCAATTAAATCATCAAGTATATCAAATCTCAACACATGCATAGTGCCTGGAAACATTGTCCTTCAATAATCAAACACGATAACACTCAGCATCGTACGGGTGCCTGACACAAGTCCCTCACTAAAGCATATATACGACCCTCTTCTTGCACTCACGGATTATACCTGAATCTGGAGGGGCGGGTCCTTGCCCAATCACTAATCAGATCTAAGTCGATGATTAATATCACATAGACCAACATAGGGCCTATTGTACGCATCACCTCAGAATAAATACCACTTAGCACAATATAGGGCCTGATGTATGCATCACCTCGTAATCAATACTAAATCGGCTCTATGGCCCAAGCTCAATCATTAACAACTGAAGTCTCAAATATCCAATCTCACAATACTCAGCTTAAACCATGTCACACATATAAGGGCATCAACAACATGTAAGATAACATATAAAGAATGCACAGAGACAGTGATATCATACGCGAATATAGCATCACGACTGAGAGTATGACTATAAAACAAGAAACAACTCAAGATAGCAGGAATAGCCCTATCATGTCTCAAACAGATAAGCACATACCATAAACATAATTTCTAGCATGAATAATAGCTAAAGTAGCCATACAAGTTGAGAAAACACGGAAATAACGTGGCATAAAAGCAAAACAAGGCATATAATAGCCTAAAATGTACTCCGATCATGCATAACTATGGTGTACGCTCATATGCCCGTCACCTAGCACGTGCATCACCCCTAACACATCTCAAATATCATAGCCAACATGGAAATTACCCTCAAACCAAGTTTAGACATGTTGCTTACCTCAAAGCACATGAGTCAATACTCAAAAAGACCTTCCTACATGAATCAACCTCCTAACAACTCAAATATAGTAAAAAAATTCAATAACATCAAACACGACAAAAGAAATCCAGTCCAAGTAATAAAGCTCCAATCTTTATTAAAAACGTGAAACAAAAAGTCAACCTGGGGCCCCCTCCCAAAATTCGACAAAACTCACAAATCCCGATTACCCATTCGAATACGAGTCCAAATATACAAGTTTCATCCAAATCCGACTTTGTATCGGCATTCAAATCTCCATTTTCACTCTCCAAAAGCATAGTCAAAATCCCCATATTTCACCTTCACATCCCATAATCTATATGTAATAATCCATGGGTAAACAAGATATAATGTTAAAATTAAGTAGAAATTAATTACCCTCTTGCTTTGTGTGACAATCCCCTTCATAAATCGCCCCTCTCCAAGTCTTGGGCTCAAAATATGAAATAATGGGTCTAAGTCTTGAGATATAACTTTTTAAAAATCTGCCCAATGATACCCTTCGCGAAGCACAACCAGCTCTAGCACTCAAATAACCCTTCACGAACGCGGTCCCCTCCCACGAATGTGAAGCACCAATACTTACTGGCCTATGCGAATGCGATCTCCTACATGCAAATGTGAAGGCCAAATGCCCGGCCAACCCCCAACCTGCCTTCCTCAGCGCGAACGCGAGGCCCAGGTCGCGAATGCGATGGCCACTGGTCACCAAAGCATCGCGAACACGACTCCCCATTGCGAACGCGAAGAAAAAAATACCTCTACCTAAATTAAGCGTTCGATAAAACCTACTAGACGATCATGAAGAACAACATACACCAGCAGACTTCAGCTATCCAACCAAGCTCAAACGATTCGAAATACACTCGAGACCCCCAGGAACCCATTCAATCACATAAACCAGTCCGAAAATATAATACGAACTGCTCTAAGTCTTAAATCACACAAAGTACCATCAAAACTATGAATCGCACCACAATTCAAGCTTAGTGAACTAATCAACTTCAAACTTACAAAACTCATGTTGAACCATGTCTAACCAACTCGGAATGACTCCAAATTTTTCTCATAAGTTACAAATGATATATAGAACCTATTCAACTTCTACAACAACAATCAGACCCCGATAGCCTCAAAGTCAACTCCCAGTCAAACGTTTGAACTACCAAACCTTAAAATTTCCAACGTACGCCAATTAGAGCCAATACAACTTAGGAACCTCCAATTCCAAATCCAGACATATGACTAAGTCCCAAATCACCATACAAACCTATTGAAACCATCAAAATACCATTCTGAGGCCGTTTAGACAAAAGTTAAATCTCGGTTAATTCTTATCTTAAGCTTCCAACCTTGGAATTAAGTTCTCCAATGTACTCCAAAACCTTCCCGAAACTAAACCAACCATCCCCACAAGTCCTATAACAAAAATGCATAAATGGGAAGCATCAAATAGGGGAACGAGGCTCAAATACACAACACGACCGACCGGGTCATAATATTCTCCCCCTTTTAAACAAACGTTCATCCTCGAACGAGATTAGAATCATACCTGGCATGACAAAAATTTGAGGATATGTGCTTCGCATATCATGCTCGGCCTCCCAAGTTGCCTTCTCGACCGATTAAACCCTTTACTGAACCTTCACCGATGCAATATTCTTCGACCGTAGCTTCCAAACCCGCCTATCCAAAATTGTCACCGGCTCCTCATCATGAGTTAAATCTTGTCGAACTGCACCAAGTTGAAATCCAACACATGTGATAGATCCTCATAGTACTTTCGGAGCATGGAAATATGAAACATTGGTTGAACTCCTAATAAGTTGGGTGGCAATCAAGTCTATAAGCCACCTCACCAACCCTCTCCAAAACCTTAAAAGGGCCAATATACGAGGGCTCAACTTGCCATTCTCCCCAAATCATCACATACTTCATAGGAAAAACTTTGAGAGTAACCTTCTCATATACCATGAAGCCACATCACGAGCCTTCCCATCAGCATAACACTTTTTTCTAGATTACACTATACGAAACCACTCCTGAATAAATTTTACCTTTTCCAAAGTATCATGAACCAAATCTGTGCCCAATAGCCTATCCTCATCCAGCTCAAATCAACCAACCGGAGAGCGATATCGCCTCCCATATAAGTCCTCATACGAAGCCATTTGAATACTATATTGGTACCTATTGTTGTATGCAAAATCTGCTAATCGAAGAAATTTATCCCACTAGCCTCCAGAATCTATGACATATGACCTTAATAAATCCTCCAATATATGAATGGTCTGTTCGAACTACCTATCTATCTAAGGGTAAAATGTGGTGCTCAACTCAACTTGCATTCCCAACCCACGTTGAAACACTCTCCAGAAATATGAATTAAACTAAGTGTCATGATCCGAGAAGATAGAAATTGGCATACTATACAAGTGAACAATCTCCCAGATGTAGATCATAGACAATTGCTCCAAAGTGTGGGAAGTTATTATTGGAATGGAATATGCAGACATGGTCAATCTATCCATAATGACCCATACAACATCAAATCTCCTCAATGTCTGTAACGATCTGACCGCTCATTTTGAGCTTTAGCACATTCTTTGGCAGTTTGAGGCCATGAGCAGCTTCACTTCAGGCATTATGACTTGTACGCATGGTCGAAATTAAATTTCGAGAAGTTCGGAGTTGATTTGGAAAGAAAATTCTCAATTCGGAAGCTTTAAGGTGAAAGAATGGACTAAGATTGGATTTTTGAGTAAACAACCCCAGAATCGGGATTCGAAGGTTCCAACAGGTTCGTATGATGATTCTGGACTTGGGCATATGTCTGGATCAGGTTTTGGAAGACCCGAGAATGTTTTGGTGCCTATTGTGGAAGTTAACATTTTGGGAGAATTTCATAAGTTTGGGTTGAAATGCATTTTAGTGTTATCAACGTTCGTTTAGGATTCTGAGTCTGGGAGTAGCTTCGTATGGTGATTCTGGTGTTGGGAGCGCGATCGGAAGTGAATGCGGAGGTCTCTGGGTCATTTTGGAGTCATATGACTAAAGATAAAAATTTGAAGATTTTTGATAAGTTTGACCGGAAGTGGACTTTTTGATATCGGGGTCGGAATCTGATTCCGAAAGTTGGAGTAGGTCTATAATGTTGATTATGACTTGTGTGCAAAAATTAAGGTCAATCAGATGTGATTTGATATGTTTTGGCATCGAATGAAGAAGTTTGAAATTCTAAAGTTCATTAATCTTAGATTGGAGATCGATTCATGATTTTAGTGCTGTTGGACATGATTTGAGGCCTCGAGCAAGTCTGTAATATGTTTTGGGACTGGTTGGTATGATTGGTTGGGGTCCCGGGGGCCTCGGGTAGATTCCGGGTGGTTAATGGATCGAAAATGATATTTTGGAAAAGACTGAAGTTGCTGGTTGCTGGTGTAACTACACCTGCGAGACTAGGGCCGCAGGTGTGGAGCTGCAGAAGCGGCCTTCATGCCACAGAAACAGAAAAGGATGGCTAGGCTGGGACCGCAGATGCGGTCATTTTGTCGCAGATACGGGACTGCATCTGCGGAAGAGAGGACACAGGAGCAGAATGGGCTGGGAGCCTTGGACCGCAGAAGCAGCGTTTGGTTTGCACCAGCGAGACCGCAGAAGTGGTCAAGAGACCGTAGGTGCGGAAATGCTAGAGGCAGTGAGGTTCTTTTAAATCGGGGGTTGGGTTCATTTCAACCTCATTTATTCCATTGGAGTCGATTTTGGGGAAATTTTGAGGTGCCATTTTCACCACCAAGCATGAGGTAAGTAATTTATGCTAGTTTTTAGTTAAATATATGATTATATATGGATTTGGACATGGAAATTGGTAGAAACTTGGGGTTTCAGAGGAAACCTAGAAAAAATTGATATTCTTGGATTTTGACACGACTTTGGGTATGAAATTAAGAGAAAATCATATCTTTGAGTTCGGGAGTTCATGGGTAAACTTTATCTTCGAAAAATTTCGGAATTCGGGCACGTGGGCCCTAGGGCAATTTTGTTAGCTTTTCGATCGGGATTAGGATTTGTTATAAATTGGATTGTAATGAGAAATTAAACATATATTAATGGATTTATATAATTATTGGCTAGTTTTGGAGCATTGTGCATCGATTCGAGTCTTCGGAAGAGCGTGGAATGCTGGTTATTAATCTTCAGAGCTAGGTGAGTCTCCTTTATAACCTTGTAAGAGGGAATTGTCCCCATAGCTGAATAATTGGTTATCTACTCCTATTTGTGGGGGCTACGTACGCACGGGGTGATGAGAGTCTGTGCATAACTACTATTATGCTATTGTCCGAGTAGTCTAGGACCCAAAAGCATGCTATACTTGGAATATCTGTAACCTTATTGACAGTTGATTGCTTAAATCCTATCGAATTGGTAAATGGATTTCTAAAAAGAATTAAACTTCATTTTTTTCTAAATTGTTAAAAGAGAATTGGTTTTCTTTGGATAATTGTTTCCTGATGACTTCTTGATTGATTGTCTATGTGTGTTTAAATTCTGGAATGGGCCGAACGCCTCGATAGATTAAATAGATGCATCTATGGTTCGCGCCATTTAACTTTCTAGCAGTGCGCAGTTTATATATTGTTGGATCGGGCCGTACGACCTCGGCATGATTTGTGCATGCTTGTATTGCTTGCCTTGAAACTTATTGAAGTTGTTATTGCCTCTTCCCGGTTTGAGAATATTGTATAAACGATGAAAAGGAATTTGGAAATTTTCTATAAAAGAAAGAATTTCTTACTTGCTTCATTCCATTGAATTACAATCATGTTTATAAAAATCACCGATTTACTATATTATTGAGATAACATTATTGGACCACTAGTAAGTGTTGAAGTCGACCTCTCGTCTCTACTTCTTTGAGATTAGACGGGATTTTCATTGGGTACACGTTGTTTTCGTACTCATACTACACTTCTGTGCATTTTTGTTGCACATGCATATGCATCTCTAGAGGCCTAGTGGGTGTAGCAGCATGGTTTACACAAAGACTTAGGTGAGCTGCACTTCCCGAGACGACCCGCGGCCAGTAGAGTCTCTTCCAGATTATTGTATTTACTTTCTGTCCAATTTGTATTCCGGACGGTTGTTGTATTGTATTGCTTCCTAGGATTAGCTCATGCACTTGTGACACCGGATTCTGGGATGATTACGGGGTGTCTTGTATTAACTGCTTAACATTCATATTCGGTTTGAAACGATTATCTTTTACTGGTAAAATTGAAGGAAAATCATAGTTTTCAAAATTATTAAAACGCGAATTTAATTAAGTATTTTGGTTGGCTTGCCTGACAGCGGTGTCCGGCGCCATCATGACCCTTAGTGGATTTTAGGTCGCGACAACATGCATGGTATCAGAGCACTAGGTTCCCTTATGTCTCACGAGTCATAAGCAAGTCTAGTAAATTCTAGCGGAGCGGTACAGAGACGTCTGTACTTATCTCCGGGAGGCTACAGGGCTGTTAGGAGTACTTCCCTTCTTGATTCCTCATCGTGCGATTTGATTCCTTTGAGGCTTATGCCTTTATTTCTTTCCTATTAAATCTGATGCGACGTGGAGCGCTTATTATAAATCGGGAATTGAGAAATTTTAAAAGTACTACAGAGGTGGTACGGGATGCTTCTCCCGGCATAGTTGATTTAACTATTGTCGTCGCCTCGTGGAAGGATATTTTGTCGTTTCAGCTCAGTAGCTGTACTTCTGAGAGCTCTGAGGCTAGGCACAAGTTGACATGATGCTTATGAACGATTATCATGCATTATTAATGTGATGGTAGGATGCTTGCCTACGTGTCGGGGCCATGAACAACTTGAAGGGAGGTTTACTCAGTACATGATTTAGAGATTCAATATTTTACTCCCGGTGGGGGGAAAAGCAATTAGCCTATGAATGTCCTAATTTGGGGTGATAGGGTAATGAGACTTGGTATCTTCGAGCGTGGGGGAATTTTCATCTATGACGTGGTATCATCGTCCTCGATGGAATATGTTGAGTTTGTTGGTGTTATGGTTTTCTTCAATTCACCTTTGGGGAAGAATATTGTGAAATAATTGTGGAGAGGAGACTATCAGAGATCGGGATGTGTGGTGGTTCAGGATTGAATCGGTATATCTAGTGTTGATGGCCCAAGAAAGATGACCTCGGGGGGGACTTAAAGTTAGTAGCGGTTCGTGAGTTCAAGCGCTACGAAGATAGATTTTATTTAAGGCAACAACTGAGCAACAAATGATGAGGAAGGACATGTGGGGAGTGTCAGGTGGTGGTTAAAACTTCTAGAAGGCCAGGTATAAGAAGCAAAGGTCGAGTAGTCAATTAAAGGGGTGAGTTCTGCCAAAGTGGGAGAGTGGCGGAGTTGCATATAGGCTTTGTGGTAGGATGACTACGCACCTTAAGGAGAGTTTGGAATGATTTGGGAATTTTAGTGATTGGTGACTAGGGTCTATGGATTTAATTTGAAGTATGGACTATTATATGGCAGGAGATTTGATATAACGGGAAGGAGCTGCTTGAAATGAAGAAGGATACAACATAACTTTGAATTGGAAGGATGTTGCCGCACAATTAATTGATGTCCACGAGGGATGAATGGACTTGTTCAGCTAGAGAGTGAGCTCGAACTCAGGATGGGTTATTGATGTCATAGTGATTGTACCCCGTGCAGTGGCGTTGGAAGATGTTGGGAAGTTATTTCCACAGGTGGGTTATTCCCTGTGAGCAGGTTAGCGGCCGTGTGGTTGGCGAGGCTTCTGCGAAGAATTCTATTGGTTGTACAACAAAGAGATCGGTCGTGCGAATGTGGTGGATGATTCAGAGTATAAAAGGGGTTTTACAGGAAGATTCCAAGAATTTTGGCGGCTGATTGTGCAAAGTTATGTCAATAAGAGATAAAGAATCCTAATGAATTCCAGAGTTGTGTAATAGTGGCTTCGAGCTAAGTGGGAGAGTCCCACCGACTATGATTGGGTGCATGGTTAACTACTTGCGAGGTTTCTGGTTATTAGCATATTGATGGGTTATTTTATCTACGGAAAAAGAACATAAGTGGTAATTTGAGCAAAAGAATTGTTAAAGGTGTGTTATGGTTGGCCTTATTGGCTCATGTTCAAACTTGGGGAAGGATTAAAGATTTATGTCTTGTATAGGTGCGGGTTTCAAGGGAAGTGATTCTGCCGGGTGCTTCGTTGAGAGGGTATTCATGTGCTAGAAGATTCATGGAGTTGATAATATTCGGGGCTGTGAGCATGTGATTTTTTCCCTATACGAAATACTCATATAAAATCCTAAGAAAATAGATTTTTGTTAATTATTTGCCATTTTGGGAATTTTTGTAGAATTTTATTTAATTGTTTGCATTTTGTGCATGTTTAAGTTTTATTTAAATCATGAAAAATACCAAAAATATCATGCATGGCATTTAGGCTTTATTTTTATATTTTTTAGGATTAATCGGTAGTTACTTGTTTTATAAAAATTGAAAATCACAAAAAAATGCTTCATTTCTACACTTTTTCCTTTTATTGATTTTATCTTTTAATTTAGGATTAAGTAGCTTTTATAAATGTTATAATTAGTTAATTAATTTAATTTCACATTTTTAGATAATCTAGGATTTTAATTGAAGAAAAAGAAAAAGAAAACAAAAGAAAAAAGAATAATTGAAAAGAAAAGGCTGGTTTAAATTTGATTGGGCCAAAATTAATGCTGAGCCCAAATCCCTACCCAAACTCACCAACAAGCCCAATTTCCCAGCCCAAAAACCAGATCCGACCCGCATACCCAACCCGTTTGACCCAATTCTTTCATTAAAACCTAGACCTAACACACATTATGGAGATCCCTCACTCCTGGGCTTGAGCGCCATTTACTCCCCTCTCTCATCAGAAGCGATGAAAAACGACCCCCTGTTCATCTTCTTCAAGAACAAGAACGTAGACCCTCCCCTTTAGAACTCCATACAGTGTCGCCCTCATCTTCTGGAGCAAAACAAAGTTCCTCACCCATGAACAAACTTTGAAATTGCTTCTTCTTCTCTCCTCTTCATCTCCTTCAAGAACCAGACCCTTCTCCTTTTTCATTCTCACGCCTTTCTACTGCTCAAAAACGTGCACACATACGCACAATAGCACAGAGATTCACGACAGAGGCTACGGGGAAGATCTGGACAAAAAAAAAGGGTTCAGCGCTTCTTCTGGATTTTCATGTGAAATGGAGTTCGGTTAAGAGGTTGTTGAGTTCACAGTCTCGTTGCCTTCCGTTGGTTTGGTTCTTCTGAGTTGAAATCTGGGGTTCAGATGCTATCTTTTGCTGCTGGATTAATATTGCTGAGCCACACTTGTTTTGATTTCTACCACATTTGGGCTCATTTTAATGCTTTCGTTTTCAATTAGGTCAGTTCTCCAACTTTTCTTGTATTATGATATCATTAAATGATTGAAATTATTGAGACCTTACTTAGTCGTCTTCTTTGGGTTTGTTCAAGATAATCTCTGTTGTTCTGATGTATAATCCATGCGTATTTGTTTTCCATTCGAATGAAACAATGAAATAATTTGAAATGCAATATTTTATGTGAATTACTCGATTCCTGTTGACAATTAGGAATATGGTTGTTAGGCAACTGAATTGGCTATGACGTGTTGGCTTGAACACAAAATTCAGCTTATTAAAAGCTTGCACATTCTGTGTCTCTAATTGTGTCATCTCAGTGATGTTTAATAATCATAGAGGTGATTCATAGTGTATATGGTCTAATTTTATGGAACTAGCTTTTGATTGGTTAAATCTGTAATTTCAAAGTTCCTTTTCATTTTGAAGGAAAGTAAGCATGCATTTTTCGTCTCACTGGATTGACCCTTATTTGAGCTTAACTTGTTTGTAAAGTTGGGAATTAAGAATTCAAGGATATATGAATTGTTCATTAATTAGTTTTGGGCTGAAATCTATCACATTATTAGACCTTGGTTGCTAAAATCTTTAAAGAATTGGGCCGAACGGACTTACTGCTAATAAGCCCAAAACGTTGGATGATTTCAAGATATAGAATTTGGCCATCCGTAAAGTTGTAGATATCTCTAGTAATTTAGCAATACCATTGGTCAGGTTAGTAATTCATAAAAGTTAAACCTTACACTTTTCTATAATAATTTTCATAACTTTAGCCTTCACAATAATCTCAAAAATAGTTTAGATAATAATTTGAGCATCGTAGCTTTGCTTTAGGCACGATTAATAAATCATCGTGACTATGGGTACAGTTCCTGTGACATAGTTATGATACACAATTCCAAAATTTGGGGGCGCATTTCATGTAACCCGATCATAACAACTTCGAATAATAAACCTTTTTTTGTTAAATAATTTGAGGCTTGCCATGCCAAATAAAACCTCTAAGCCCATGGCCCTTACAAAACTAGTTAGCTCTTTTTATAGAAAATTTGAGGTGTGTCATTTTCATTAAATAATCTATGTCCCTCATTCAACTAAGTAATAACCCTTTTAAAAATCGAGTTGTGCCATCAATTGAATTTTTCATGGCCCTCGCAAACGTTGTTATTAATTTGAACCTTCGTAGTTGCTTTAGGCGCATTATTAAATTGATTTTCTTTTAATTACTAAATTCGTGTGTACATTTCATGTAACCCAATTTCGATTCTTAACAATGTTAAATAGAACGTGTCGCAAACCGCAGGTGTATTTCATGTGGTGTGGTTCAAAGCATATTTTAAATAATGTTGAATCTTCCTAAAAGCATTTTAAAATAATTAAAAGCGGTTGATAAGCTGAAATTGCACAATAGGTTAAAATATGTAATAAATCGGATAATAGACCAATTTTAATAGTTAAGTGACCGTGCTAGAACCGCGGAACTCGGGAATGCCTAACACCTTCTCCCGGTTAACATAATTCCTTATCTAGAATTTCTAGTTTGCAGACTATAAAAAATAAAAGTCGATTATCCTCGATTTGAGATTTTAAAATAAATTGGTGACTTGGGACACCAATTAAACTATTCCAATTGGCAACTCTGATTAAATTGAAATAATTCCATTTCGAATAATGTCACTTTAATTGGAAAAACTCCTATACCCCCTCGGGGTGTAAAAAAGGAGGTGTGATAGGGGCCAAGTCAGAGTGGGTGGCTCTCAAGAACGGCCAAGTGGATTCAAAGGGTAAAGTGTGGTGCAATATGATTTCGAGCCTATAAGTACAGTTAAGAAACAAGCTTTGTAGCAGCTTATAAGAAGAGGAACAAAATGTCCTATGATGTTTTGACTTGCAGTGTAGCGTTTGGGGGGTATGAAATGGTTCGTGGGATTTGAGACAGCATGGTCTCGTGATTCACGGTCACTCAGGATGAGTGCGGATGAAGTGTGCTATGTGTTGAATGGAGTTATTCTTCTAAGGCAACCAAGGATAAACTGGAAGAAGATAGACTGGTTAGCCATAATTGAATTGGCATGATGATGGCTGTGACTAGTTCCCTTAGTGTGATTAAGTTATGCAAGTGATTTGTGACAGTACAGGTGAGGCCTGTCGGCAGTCGTAATTGATGTTATTCATAAGTATTCCACTGTTATGGTCTGTTATGTGTAGGCGGATCCTGGAAGGGCTATGGTGGCTTAGACCACTACTTGAAGATTTGCATATTTTACGGTTATGAGAATTCACATGTGTGTTGCTATGGTTCTCCTGAAGTGAGTTAAGTAAAAAGTTTTATATGATGAAGCATTAACCTATTAGTGGTTCCGGAGTTATGATGAAAATCGTGTTCTATCGCATATTGGCATGATGGGTGCAGTAAGTGGTATGGAAATTGAAGTAAGGATCAAGGTTGCAGTTTGGTGTTGACAAGGATGTCACGAGCTCGGATGAGCAGGAAGGGAGTTTCGATGTTTAAAGTAAGTTGGTATTGTCCTCAGCGTCACCTGAGATTGGTGCTTTATGAAAAAGACTTTGCATCCTGGTTAAGGATTTTTTATCGCTTTTCAGTGTTAGTACAACCGGTGGTTTGGATGTACAAACTTGTTATCTGTTATGGAAGGTTGTGGGAGCGTGCCCCACGGGAAGGTTGTATAAGTGTGGCCGGTAGTCACTTGATTGGTTGAAGAGTTGAACCAAGTATGAAGATTGTGGTGATATCATTGATTGGGTAATTTATGCTTGGAGGGCACTTGATTTATTGAGTTGTGGACTGTGGATAATTACTCCAGTTATGATGGTTGTTTTTATGTGTTATGAGAAAAAAAGAGGAGTTATTATGGACCTTTGAAAGGTTGTTAGCCTAGTTTAGTGCTATCAGAATCAGCTTGAGGCCTGTGGATGGATTCGAATGTGAATATGGGCTCTATATCAGGCAATATGTGTTCATTTCGGTAATGCTCTCCATATGGAAGAGTAGTCAGGGTGGTAGTTCGTCGTCAGTTATTTCATGTAATGATATATTGCGCTGTGTGAGTTATGAGACGGCTTGGTAAATTGCTTATGTGTTGAGGTTCCGCGTAGAGATGATGTTATATGAGCAAAATGGCTCTTGAGATTCAGATCGTATATCGCACCTCAGTTGTGCTTGAGTTTTGTAGCTTATAGCGCTATATGTCCCCTCAGGGACCGTATTATGCACTTAGTGTGCTTGTGACCGAAATTCGGTATTTTGTTGTAATGAGCAATTTAGCTCGATGTGCATCTGAATGAGCATTATGTGTGGATCGGGTGGCACGCCGCCATGGGTATGTTATTTGGATTGGGTTGCACGCCGCAATAGTGTGATGTTGAATACAGTTTTCATACTTCATCTTATGTGTGTTTGTTTCCCATTTTATAAGGAAAGTTTATATTAGTTGCACGAGTTGAGTAGTTCCTTCTAGAGTTCGTTTCCCTTTGTATCCCGTTCGAATTGGTGGCCTATTAGCACGTTGTGGCATCATATGAGACTTTCGATCATGTCCGGGGTAACTTATTGCCTGAGTAGTTCGTACTTGGTAAAAAGAGATCATTGGATTTAGGATCAGTGCAATCCGATTATATGAGGTATATTAAGGAGAAAGGACCATTACTTGGTTCAGAATGAGGTGACGGTTCTTGTCAGGAGTATAGACCCAATGATTTGTTGACTCAGTAGTTGGTTATAAGTTTCCACACACCTCTTCCGTCGTGGCAGTGTTGCAAGAGTTGGAACAGGACTTATATATGTCATGAGGTGTGTTGTGAGCGTCAGATTCGTGGAACTTCGGCGGTTATTATCAACGGATATTATTATGGTCATGTGGGTTATGCAATGCATAGTGTGGATTCAACAAAGGTATGCAATCATGTACGGGTGCCTCGTATGGGGATTGATACGGTGTTCGTATGTTGGAAGCAGGCATGACAGAGAATTCCGGATGTTGAAATTTGACTCTAAGGATTATTTGCCTAAATGAAAGAGAATACCTTCAGATTTGATCGAGCTAATGTGCTCAACTGAGTTGTGGTAGCACGGGTAGGTGAACGAGGTGTTAAACAGTGATTTCGGACAACTCTTGCGCAGTTCTTAGCACGTTCGAGGACGAATGTATGTTTAAGTGGGAGAGAATGTAACAACCCGACCGGTTGTTTTGAGCTTTAGCGCGTTCTTCGATGGTTTAAGGCCATGAGTAGCATCACTTCAGGCATTATGACTTGTACGCATGGTCGGAATTGAATTTTGGGAAGTTCGGAGTTGATTTGGAAAGAAAATTCTCAATTCGGAAGCTTTAAGGTGAAAGAATGGACTAAGATTGGATTTTTAAGTAAACAAGCTCGGAATCGGGATTTGAAGGTTCCAACAGGTTCGTATGATGATTTTGGACTTGGCGTATGTCCGGATTAGGTTTTGGAAGACCCGAAAATATTTTGGTGCCTATTGTGGTAGTTAGCATTTTGGGAGAATTTCATAAGTTTGGGTTGAAATGCGTTTCAGTGTTATCAACGTCCGTTTGGGATTCCGAGTCTGGGAGTAGCTCTGTATGGTGATTCTGGTGTTGGGAGCGCGATTGGAAGTGAATTCGGAGGTCCGTGGGTCATTTTGGAGTCATATGGCTAAAGATAGAAATTTGAAGGTTTTTGAGAAGTTTGACCGGAAGTGGACTTTTTGATATCGGGGTCGGAATATGATTTCGAAAGTTGGAGTAGGTCTGTAATGTTGAATATGACTTGTGTGCAAAATTTGAGATCAATCGGACGTGATTTGATATGTTTTGGCATCGAATGAAGAAGTTTGAAATTCTAAAGTTCATTAAGCTTGGATTGGAGGTCGATTCATGATTTTAGCATTGTTGGATATGATTTGAGGCCTCAAGCAAGTCCGTAATGTGTTTTGGGACTGGTTGGTATGATTGGTTGAGGTCCTGGGGGCCTCGAATGGATTCCGAGTGGTTAACGGATCGAAAATGATATTTTGGAAAGGGCTGAAGTTGCTGGTGTAACCGCACCTGCGAGACTAGGGCCGCAGGTGCGGAGCTGCAGAAGCGGCCTTCGTGCCGTAGAAACGGAAAAGGATGGCTAGGCTGGGACCGCAGATGCGGTCGTTTTGCTGCAGATGCGGGACCGCATCTGCGGAGGAGTGGACGCAAAAGCGGAATGGGCTGGGAGCCCTGGACCACAGAACCAGCATTTGGTTCGCACCTGCGAGACGCAGAAGCGGTGAAGAGACCGCAAGTGCGAAAATGCTGGAGGCAGTGAGGTTCTTTTAAATCGGGGGTTGGGTTCATTTTAACCTCATTTCTTCCATTGGAGCCGATTTTGGAGCAACTTTGAGGTGCCATTTTCACCACCAAGCATGAGGTAAGTAATTTATGCTAGTTTTTTAGATAAATACATGATTATATACAGATTTGGACATGGAAATTGGTAGGAACTTGGGGTTTGAGAGTAAACCTAGAAAAAATTGATATTCTTGGATTTTGACCACGACTTTGGGTATGAAATTAAGAGAAAATCATATATTTGAGTTCAGGAGTTCATGGATAAACTTTATCTTCAAAAAATTTCAGAATCCGGGCATGTGGGCTCGAGGGCAATTTTGTCAACTTTTCGATCGGGGTTAGGAATTGTTATAAATTGGATTGTAGTGAGTAATTGAATATATATTAATGGATTTACATAATTATTGGCTTGTTTTAGAGCATTGTGCATCAATTCTAGTCTTCGGAAGAGCGTGGAATGCCGGTTATAGATCTTCAGAGCGAGGTGAGTCTCCTTTCTAACCTTGTAAGAGGGAATTGTCTCCATAGTTGAAATAATTAGTTATGTGCTCCTATTTGTGGGGGCTACGTACGCACGAGGTGACGAGAGTCCGTGCGTAGCTACTATTATGCTATTGTCCGGGTAGTCTAGGACCCAAAAGCATGCTATACTTGGAATATCTGTAACCTTATTGACAGTTGATTGCTTAAATCCTATCGAATTGGTAAATGGATTTCTAAAAAGAATTAAACTTCATTTTGTTTTTCTAAATTGTTAAAGGAGAATTTGTTTTCTTTGGATAATTGCTTCCTGATGACTTCTTGATTGCTTGCCTGTGCGTGTTTAAATTCTGGAACGGGCCGAACGCCTCGGCAGATTAAATAGATACATCTATGGTTCGCGCCATTCAACCCTCTGGCAGTGCACAATTTAAATATTGTTGGATCGGGCTGTACAACCTCGGCATGATTTGTGTATGCTTGTATTGCTTGCCTTGAAACTTATTGAAGTTGTTATTGCCTCTTCCCGGTTTGAGAATATTTGTATAAACGATGAAAAGGAATTTGGAAATTTTCTATAAAAGAAAGAATTTCTTACCTGCTTCATTCCATTGAACTACAGTCATGTTTATAAAAATCACCGATTTACTACATTATTGAGATAACATTATTGGACCACTAGTAAGTGTCGAAGTCGACCTCTCGTCTCTACTTCTTCGAGATTAGACGAGATACTCATTGGGTACACATTGTTTTCGTACTCATACTACACTTCTGGGTATTTTTGTTGCACAGGCATATGCATCTCTAGAGGCCTAGTGGGCATACCAGCATGGTTGACACGGAGACTTAGGTGAGCTACACTTCCCCAAATGACCCGTATCCAGCGGAGTCTCTTCCAGATTATTGTATTTACTTTCTGTCCAATTTGTATTCCGTATGGTTGTTGTATTGTATTGCTTCCCAGGATTAGCTCATGCACTTGTGACACCGAGTTCTGGGATGATTACGGGGTATCTTGTATTAACTGCTTAACATTTATATTCGGTTTGAAACAATTATCTTTTACTGGTAAAATTGAAGGAAAATCATAATTTTCAAAATTATTAAAACGTGAATTTAATTAAGTATTTTGGTTGGCTTGCCTGACAGTGGTGTCCGGCGCCATCATGACCCTTAGTGGATTTTGGGTCGTGACAATGTCCGTGGCAAACCTACCACAAAGTCCATAGTAATATGCTCCCACTTCCACTCTGGTATCTCAGTCTTCTGAAGAAACCCACTGGGTTTCTAATGCTCATACTTGACATGTTCACAATTCAAACACTAAGCAACATATCAAACATTTTCTTTATTCATCCTCTGCCACCAATAGTGCTACCTCAAATCCCGGTACATCTTCGCAACACCTGGATTAATGGAATACCGCGAACTATGGGCCTCTTCCAAGTTCAACTCTCTCATCCAATACACACTAGGAACATAAATCTAGCCTTGTCGTCACAACACACCGTCATTACCAATATGCACCTCCTTAGCACCACCTCGCTGCACCGTGTCCTTAATGACAAGAAAGTGGTGATCATCATACTGACGAGTCTTAATGAGCTCAAACAAGGATGACTAAGATAAAACAAAAGCAAGGACTCTGCTAAGCTCTGATATATCCAACCTCACAAATCTGTTGGCCAAAGCCTGAACATCCATAGCCAAAGGCCTCTCCCTAGCTGGAATAAATGCTAAAATCTGCATGCTCCCCGCTTTTCTACTCAAGGCATATGCTACAATATTTACCATCCCCGGCGATAAAGAATGGTGATATCATAATCCTCCAACCATCTCAGTTGCCTTAAATTCAAATCTTTCTATCTAAACAGATGGTGGAGACTTCGATGATCCGTATACACCTCACTGGACAAGCCATATAAGTAATGCCTCAAAATCTTAAACGTGTGTACAATAGCTTCTAACTCCAAATCATGCACTGGATAGTTCTTCTCACGGGGCTTCAACTGGCATGACGCATAATTAATCACCCTACCATCCTGCATCATCACGCACCCAATGCCAACCCCCGAGGCATCGCAATAAGCTGCATATGACCCAAATCTCGAAGGAAAACCCAATACTAGAGTTGTTTTCAAGGCTGTTTTGAGCTTCTGAAAGCTCTCCTCACACTCATCAAACCACCTTATCAGAGCGCCCTTCTGAGTCAACTTAGTCAATGAGGTTCCAATAGATGAAAATTCCTCTACGAAGCGACAATAGTAAATAGCCAAACCCAAGAATCTCCTATTCTCTATTGCAGTAGAAGGTCTGGGACAACTTTGAACTGCCTCAATCATCTTCTAGTCCACCTTGATCCCATCACTAGATAGCACATGACCCAAGAATGCCATTGAGCCTAACCAAAACTCGCACTAGGAGAATTTAGAGTATAGATTCTTCTTCCTTAATGTCTAAAGCACGATCCTTAAATGTTGTTCATGTTCCTCCCTACTATGGTAATACACCAATATATTATCAATGAACACTATGAAGAAAAAAATCCAAATAAGGCTAAACACAATGTGCATCAAATTCATGAAGGCTGCATGGGCATTAGTCAACCCAAACGACATCACCAAACACTCATAATGCCCATAACGATTTTGTAAAGTAGTCTTAGGGATGTCCGAAGCCCTGATCTTCAATTGTTAATACCACAACCTCAAGTCAATCTTCGAGAACAATATGGCACCCTGAAGGTGATAAAATAAGCCATCAATGTGCGACAATGGATATTTGTTCTTGATGGTCACCTTGTTCAACTGTCAATAGTCAATACACATTCTGATAGACCCGTCCTTCTTCTTCACAAACAATACTGGTACACCCCAAGGTGAAACACTAGGCGAGATGAACCCTTATCTAGCAAATCTTCTGAATGTTCCTTCAATTCCTTCAACTCCATTAGAGCCATACGATGCAGAGGAATAGAGATAGGTTGCGTGCTCAGTACCAAATCAATGCTAATATCATATCACTATCGTGTAGCATGACCGATAAGTCTATTTGAAACACATCCAGAAACTCCCTCACTACTAGAAGTGACTCAATAGTAGGAGTATCAGCACAAATATCTCTGACAAAAGCCAAATATGTCAAACATCCTTTCTCAACCATCCATTTATCCTTCAAAAATGAGATTACTTTACTAGGAGTGCAACCAAGAGAACCTTTCCACTCCAACCTCGTCAACCCCGACATCGGCAACGTCATGGTCTTAACGTGACAATCAAGAATGACATGGTATGGAGATATTCAATCTATACCCAAGATCACACCACAATCCACCATATCTAAGAATAGAAAGTCTGCCCTCGTCTTAAAACCACAAATAGTGAACAGATATGATCGATAAACTCGATCCACCATAGTAGAATCACCAATAGGTATTGACACATGCACATGAGCATTAAGATAACCACGAGGCATACCTAGACGAGAAGCAAAGTATGATGACATATATGAATAAGTAGAACTAGAAGCAAATAATATTGAAGCATCCTTGAAGCATCCTCTACTAGTTTGAGATCCCCCTCTAGGACGCCTACGTCCCCTATGACCTCCACCTAGAGCTAGCTAAGCGGGTGGTGTAGCAACTGGTGCGGGAATCATATCCTGGCCTCCCTGCTATATTGGACCCCTACAAAGATGGGGCAATACTTCCTAATATGCCCCAACTCCCTATACTCATAGCAACCTCTTACTGCAAATGATTGTGAGGCCTGAATCGAAACCTATGAACTAGAATAACTACTAGAAGGATTTGGTACCGACGAACCCTAAATTGATGGAGTGCAGTAAGAGCGTTGATCTAGGAGTGCACTGAATGAAGACTGCACCAAAGGGGTGGTGAATAATAAACTGGCCTGTTAGACTGGCCTCTCAGAAATTGACCTCGACCTCCAGACGAGGCACCACTAAAACTACCTGATAAGACCTCTTGTCCTTAGTCAGCATCATATCTCTAGTCTCGATGTGGATGCGCTCCACACGATGTGTTATCTCAATCACCTGATGAAATAGAGTCCCGGTCCTGGTCTCTCTAGCCATAACAAGGGAAATACTATGGTGAAGACCCTTAATGAATCTCCTCATCCTCTCTTCCTCAGTGGGAATCAAAGCAATAGCATGACAGGATAGCTCTATAAACTTCATCTCATACTCAGTAACTGACATATGGCCCTGTTATATGTACTCAAGCTGCCTCCTCAGCTCCACTCTCCTGGTGCGTGGCACAAAATGCTCTAAATGACTCTGGAGAACTAAGCCCATGTAAGAGGAGGAGATCCTACTAGTCGACCGATATCATAAACCTACTACCACCTCTTGGCCGGCCTTGCATCTGGAAGGTAGTGAATTCAACTGCATTGGACGAAACTAGTCCCAAATTATGCAGAATCTCATGCCAACGATTTAAGAATCCCTGAGCATCCTCTTAAGGCATAAAACTGAAGTGAGGAGCATGCAACTTGGTGAATTTATCTAACCTCTTCATCTTATAAGCTGACATCGTAGGCCTATCATCAGACTATGCAGCAATAGGCTAAACTCGCCCAAATGGCAATGCTATAGGAGTCTGATAACCATGGGCACCTGCTCTAGGTACTAGTAGCTAGAGTCTGCGTTCTGCCCCCTACTTGGGAAGTAGCTGGTACAGTTGGAAATGCCCCCGCCTGAACCAAACTCTCGAACAAATCAACCATGTGAATTAATGCATCCTAAATAACTAGTGAAATAAATAAGCCTTGGGGAACCTAAGTTAGTACCTCCGGCTCCACATAATCATGCACATGAACCTCAAGAGCAGCTAATGGTGGCTCAAAAACAGCTATACAGGATTTATCCGCGGTGCGTGCTATGCCTCTACCTCGACCCTGGCCTCTCACGGCCCTAGTCTGGGGTATCGGCGCCAACTTAGCTGTACCCGACAATAGTGTCCTCACCATATGTGAGAGAGTAGAAAACCAAGGATTCAGACTTAGAGGTAAACAAATCCGTACGACATGGAATGAAAGAAAGGAAAGTTTCCTAACAACCCTGTAGCCTCTCGAAGATACGAAAAAACGTCTTTGTATCGCTCTACATGACTCTGTTAGACTTGCTCATGACTCAAGAGACCTAAGCAACCTAGTGATCTGATACCAACTTGTCACGATCCAAACTCCCACCGGAGTTGTGACGACGCATAACTCAACTTGCTAGGCGAGCCAACAATTAAATGACAACAATAAACTCAAATAACAGATTTGAATAGTCTAAACAAAAAAATAATTATAAATAACTGGAGCCAAATAATCGTAATACATCTAAAACCATTCCATGATCTAGTGTCAACGAGCACTACAAGATTTAAATACAGAGTCTAATCCAAAGTACAAAACCATTTGAAAGATAGAACTGTGATAACATAAACAAAGCAACAAGGGACTTCAAGGCCTAAGAATAGAATCAGTAGCTACCTCAAATCTCCTAGAATTGATACTGGTGCCTCTAGCTAACAAATCGCCTCTCTCGATAGTACTTGGATATGCACATGAAGTGTATAGCGTAGTATCAGTACAACCGACCTCATGTACTCAATAAGTAACAAGCTTAATCTCGGGCTGAAAGCAGTGATGAACTCAATAAGGTTCAATACTCAATACCAATAACAAATAACAAAAATTATAACATAATAATGGCAAAAAGAAGTAGCTAAAGCAATATTAAATTCAACCTTGTTAACAATTAGCAGGGAAATAGGCATGCTTTTCAAGAATAGTTGTTAAGGCATACATTTTTTCACAAAATTCATCTAGGCATGGTTTATCAATTTAATAGTGATCCCAAGTTCATACATGTAAATAAGGGCATCTAGTACCAATAAACATGAGGAAAAAATCACAACTTAGTACTTGCATGACAAGTAAACATGCTAGAACCAACGATCAATATCACATAGGGCATATCACACACGTCACCTCATAATCAATACCACTTAGCCCAATGTGGGGCCTTCCGTACGCGTCACCTCATAATCTATGCCAAATCGACTATATGGCCCAAGATTAGTCATCAACCGCTCAAGTCTCAAATATACAATCTCATAGTACTCACCTCAAACTATGTCACACATATAAGGGCATCAACAATATGTGAGATAGCATATTGAGAATGCACAGAGACAGTGATATAATATGCATATATAGCATTATAATTGAGAAAATGACTACAGTTAAGTAAAACAACTCAAGATAGCAAGAATATCCCTATTATGTCTCAAACAGATAAGCACATAGCCTAGACTTAATTCCTAGAATGAATAGCTCAAGTAGTCATACAAGTAGAGAAAATTCAGAAATAACGGGGAATAATAGAAAAACAAGGCACATAATAGCAAAAATATACCTGAATCATGCATAACCCCGGTGTATGCACATACGCCCGTCACCTAGCATACGCGTCACCTCCAACATATCTCAAATATCATAGCCAGCGGAAAAATTACTCTCAAACCAAGTTTAGACATGTTACTTACCTTAAAGCGCATGATTCAATACTCCAAAAAGTCCTTCCCATGAGGATCGACCTCCTAACGGGAATCTTGTCAAAAATATCTCAATAACATTAAACACGGCAATTGAAATTGATTCTAAGTAATAAAGCTCCAATTTTTATCAGACAGCAAAATGACAACAAAAACATCAACCCAAGCCTGTCTCTCAGAATCCAACAAATGTCACAAATCCCAACTACCTATTCCAATACGAGTCCAAATATACAAGTTTCATCCAAATCTGACTCCATATTGGAGTTCAAATCCCCATTTTTCACTCTCCAAAACTATAGTCAAAATCACCAAATTTAACTTTTAAATCCTATAATCTATCCATAGGTAAATAAGATATAATGTTAAAATAAAATAAAAATAACTTACTCTCTTGGTTTGTGTGAAAATCCCCTTCAAAAATTGCCCCATACGAATTAATGGGTCTAAGTCCCAAAATATAACACTTTAAAAATCTGCCTAGTGATACCCTTCGCGAACACGGTCTAACCTCGCGTTCGCGAAGCACAACCAGCTCGAGCCCGGAAATAACCCTTCGGAAACAGAACCCCCATCCCCCGAACACAAATCACAAATACCTACTAGTCTACACGAACGTGATCGCCTACACGCGAATGCGTAGGCCAAATTCATGTCCAACCCCCAACCTGCCTTCCTCATCGCAAATGCGACGCCCAAGTCGTGAATGTGAATGCCACTAGTCACCAAAGCATCGCGAATGCTAAGAACAAAATTCCTCTACCCAAATTAAGCCTTCGCGATTGCGAGATCCGCGCTGCAATCGTAAAGCACACCAGACACTAGCTGACTTTAGCTATCCAACCAAGCTCAAATGATCCGAAATCCTTTCGAAACACACTTGAGGCCCCCCAGGACCCCATTCATTAACTACAACCAATCCCAAAAACATAACACAGACCTACTCGAGGTCTCAAATCAGACATAGTAATATCAATACTACTAATTGCACCACAATTCAAGCTTAATTACTAATCAACTTCCAACTTTCAAAACTCATGCGGAACCACGTCTAACAAACTCAGAATGATCCCAAATTTTGTACACAAATTTCAAATGACATAAAAAATCTATTTCAATTTCCAAAAGAACAATCCGACTCCGATAGCCGCAAAGTCAACTCCCGGTCAAACCTATGAACTTCCAAACCTTCAAATTTCCAACTTTTGCCAATGAGACTCAAGACAACCTAGGAACCTCCAATTATAAATTCGGACATACACCTAATTCTAAAATTACCATACGAACCTATTGGAACCATCAAAGCAACATTTCGAGGTCATTTATACAAAAGTCAAACCTTGGTCAACTCGTATAACTTAAGCTTCCAACATTGGAACTAAGTGCTCTAATTCACTCCAAAACCTTTCCGAAACCAAACCAACTATTTCTTTAAGTCACATAACAACAAATGCACATATAGGAGCATCAAATAGGGGAACGAGTCTCAAACACACGAAACAACTGGCCGGTCATTACAAACTATACTAGATATGCATATGCCCTAGAATGGACAGATAGAAGATGCACATGTATTTAATACTCCCTCCGTTTCATATTAAATGAGGTACTTTCCTTTTTAGTCTGTTCCAAAATAAATGACACATTTCTAAATTTGGAAATAATTCAACTTTAAAATCTTTCATTTTACCCATTTACCCTTAATGAGAAGCTTTTATAGCCACATAAATGTCATGGCCCCACAAACTTTTTACCCCTTAAGCTTTTAAGACCACAAGTTTCAAAAGTCTTCTTCTTTTTTCTTAAATTCTGTGCCGAGTCAAACTACCTCATATAATATGAGACCGATGGAGTAATAATTATGCAGATATGTGCTCGTGAAATTTCTATGTGACTACGAAGGATTCATATCAAGAACAAGCTCTCATGCTTTCATAAATAATCATAAATCTAGGCATGGTCTCTAACTTTAATAAGAGAGCGAATGTAGCCATAGAAGCCAAACAAATCATGAATCAAGATGAGCATATAATTAAAACAAGGCATAGAGTATGTCAATTCTACCCCAGACATGATATAAACTTGATACGTGCATATATCATCTCCACCTCATATATACACCATCCCAATACCTTAAACACATAGCAATCTAGTCAAATCCTAGGGGATTCCCTCTTAACAAGGTTAGCCAAGAGACATACTTCTTCCTCGCTAGCTTCAACCTCAAATTGCATCAAAACCTCGCTCTAGCCTTCCAGTTATGCAAATCTAGGCCAAACATCATTCAAGGAAGTCAAACAATTCTATAAGAAGCGAACCCAATCCATAAAGCTTTGATCTTTGAATAATTCCCAAAAAGTCAATAAAAATAAGCTTGGGCCCGCATTCCCGAAATACGAAACCAATACCAAAATTCAATGACTCATAACCTACAAAGTCCAAATATAAAATTAGTTATCAAAATCGAGTCTGAAACGGTGCATAAATATCCAAAATACATTCTCTAAAAGTGTAGACAAAAACCCCAAATTTCCTTTCAAAATTCCACATTTTAGATGTAAAAATCTATGGGAATTCATGATATATAATTAAAATCAGGTAGAAATTACTTACCCTTAAATCAATGATAAAAATCTCCTCAAACGTTTCCTCTTCCCGAGCTTCAAATCCCAAAATATGGAAAAATTGAGCTAACCCTCAAAATTATAAAGTCTGCCAGTTGTCTCGTATCTACGGAAAAGACCATCACATTTGTGATACTACATCTACCCTCTAACCCCCTCCCGCATATGCAAACTCCATTCAAGTTTCCAACCTTCACATCTGTGACTTTCCAAGTGCGTAACACCCATCGCAAATGTGACCCTGTATCCGCACCATACACTTCACAAATGTGGACTCCTTTGCCAGGTCTGTTCCTCGCATCTGCGACCAAAACTCTGCAGGTGCAGCCACACAACTTCACTCCTTCTTACGCAATAGTGACCACCTCCAGACCATTATAAAATTTTAAAAAAATGATAGACAATCCATAAAGGTGGCCTCGCACCTGTGACCACTCTATTGCAGGTGCGAAGAGCTAAAACCAGGACTCCCGTAAGACACAAAAATGCTCTGGAATCCTTTCGAAACACAATCGATCCATCAAGACCCCTTATTTGACCACCCACCTGGTTGTTTTGTGTATTTTATGCATCTCATATGTGTGTTTCTTGGTTTGTGACTCGCAGGGTGGTTGGTTTGGCTTTGGGAATATTTGAGAGTGAATTCTTATTCTCATTTTTGAAGCCTAAACCAACGTTTGATTAAATTATAATTGACCTTAGATTGGCGTTTTGATGGTTCCAATATTCATATGGCGATTTTGGGTTTTATCATATGTTCGGAATTGTTTGGGGGTTCCTAGGATATTTTCACTCTATTTGCCAAAAGTTGGCGACTGGTGAGATTGCAGAGTTAATAAGTTTGACTGAGGGCTAACTTTGATGTTATTGGAGTCAGATTGTTGTTCCAAAATTTTGTATAGGTTTGTTATATCATTTGGAACTTGTATCCTACATTTGGTTGGAATCCAGATTGGTTAGTCTTGAATCGGACGCGTGATTTGAAGTTTGGAAGCTAATGAATATAAGAGAAGTTTAAATTGGGTTTTAACCATTGATTCTTAGTTTTGATACTAATTTCAGTATTTTGAGACTTTGGAAGTCGCTAGGCAGAAGGTATATCCTGTTTGAGCATTTTTCATTATTTTGACTTTTGGTGCCCTGCTACAGATGATTTTTGAGGAAAATTTCATCACCACTTTGAGGGCAAGTAATTTATACTTGATTTTGAAATTACATCTTGTTTCCCCATGAATTTCTACACATAGATTATGATATTTGGAAGAGAAATTTAGGGAGGGGTGGGGGATATTGGAAAAACCTTTGGAAATTTAAAATAGAACCCCGATTTAGAGTCGGTTTTGGATGAGACTTTTATATTTGGACTCATATTAGAATGGGTATTCAAAACTGCTGAGTTTAGTCAGATTTCGAGGTGCGTGCCCTTGTTAATGTTTTGGTTGACTTTGTGCATTTGATTAAAGATTTGAACTTTATTATTTAGGATTTATTTATATGGCTTTATTTGACGTTATTGAGTTGTATTTGGCTAGATTCAACTCATTCGGAGGTTGATTTGAGAGGAAAGCAATTTTGGAAGGTTAAAGGCTACCTGCTGGAGGTAAGTCTTTTGGCTAACCTTGTTAAGAGGGAAACCCCTAGGATTTGACTTGATTGCTATGTGGTTAAGGTTTTGGGGGTGGTGTATATACATGGTGGCGAGCATATATGCACTTAGCGAGTTTACATTATGACCGGGGTATAATTAGAATATTTTATCCCTTGTTTGATTATGTGCTCATTTGATTCATGATTTGTTTGGCTTATGTAACTACGTCTGCACTCTTATTCATGTAAGAAATCATGCATAGGTTTATGATTATTTACAAAGGCATGGGAACTTATCCTTGATATGTTAAATTTCTTATATTGTTTGTAGTCACTTAGAGATTCCATGAGCACATATCCGTATGATTTTATTAAGTCTTTGTGCATCTTTTATCTGTAATTATTGAACATATGCATACATGTTGTATATGGACACTTATTTTGGACTGAGGATTTTGGCACGAAAAGTAAGGCGTGTAGATAAGATATAGTTATGGCACACATGGCATGATGATCGGATATTTGAGTGATGCTATAAACTCCTCTTTGCGCTTGGATTTTGATCCATCCCTCTGGAGTCAAGTGATTAACCATATTACTTTGGACACTATGAGTATGTTTGGTACATGAATTTTGCACTGGGTCGATACATGCATTTTGTATCGGTTTTCGTGATACATTTATTGTATATAGGGTTATATGGATCATGTATCAGTTGAGCATGCATAAATATTTTTGACTCCCTTAGATGCATTCATTTAGATGCTAGTTTTTACTTGACACATTATATGCTAGATTGGAGCCCCGACTCTATTATTTGAGCATGATATCTCTTAATACTATATCTGGGTAACGTTATGATTATTTCTTGTACTAGAAAACAAGCTTAGCATCTTTCGACTGTTGATATCTTTAATTCTCATTATTCCTTACATTATCTACTATTTAGTTCTAAATTCTATTATTACATCTGTGTTGTAAGTATTCGGATGCATCTAGCCTCGCCGCTACTTCTTTGAGGTTAGATTTGATACTTAATGGTATCGATTGTAGTGTACTCATACTACGCTTCTGCATATTTTTTATGCAGATCCTCCGGTGGATATTAGCAGAGATTCTTGACTGAGCTTAGGTGACCGGATGAAGACTTAGTGTAATGACCCGACCGGTCATTTTGAGCTGTAATGCGTCATTTAGCGGTTTGAGGCCTTGAGTAGCTTCACTTCAGCTATTATGATTTGCACATGTGGTCGGAATTGAATTTCAGGAAGTTCGGAGTTGATTCAAATGGAAAATTCTCATTTCAGAAACTTTAAGTTGGAAGAGTTGACTAAGGTTTGACTTTTGAGTAAACGATTTCGGAATCGGGATTTAAAGGTTACAATAGGTTTGTATGATGATTATGGACTTGGGCATATGCCCTGATCGGGTTTTGGATGACCCGAAAGCATTATGACGCTTATTGTGAGAAGTTAGCATTTTGGAAAAATTTCATGAATTTGGGTTGAAGTATATTTTAATGTTATCGATGTCTGTTTGGGATTCTGAGCCTGGGAATAACTCCGTAAGGTGATTCGGGTCTTGAGGGCGAGTTCTGATGTGGATTTGGAGGTCCGTAGGTCATTTCGGGGTCGTTTGGCGAAAGTTGGAAATTGAAGGTTTTCAGAAGTTTAACCGGGAGTGGACTTTTTGATATCGGGGTCGGATTCCAATTTCGGAAATAGGTCAATGACTTGTGTGCAAAATTTGAGGTCAATCGAAAATGATTTGATAGGTTTCAGCATCGAATGTACAAGTGATTTTTTTGTTTCATTAGGCTTGAATTGGGGTGTGGTTCGTGTTTTTAGCATTGTTTGATGTGATTTGAGGCTTTCACCTAAGTCCATGATATGTTTTGAGACTTGTTGGTATGTTCGGACGGGGTCCCGAGGGGCTTGGGTGAGTTTCGGGGTGATTTTGGACCATTGCTAGGCCATTTTTAGCTGCTGGTTTTGGGCTACAGTAGTGTGCTATGCGATTGAGGGGAATTGGATGCGATCGCGATGAGTAAAATGGGAGAAATTGGCCAGTGATTCGCGATCGCGGTAGACAATTCGCGATCGCATAGAGGAAATTTTCTATTGCACTAACCCCCGACTTTGGAAACTTAAATCTTGCAATCTATAAGGAATTTCAAGACGATCCAAAAATAAAAGTTGTAGCTCTTTGCGTCTAGTTTTCAGAAAAACAAAGCATTTGACATTTGGAATTGTGTACAAAAATATATAGTTGGTACACTAAAGGCTATCTAGGAAGATGTTTGGAAATCGTGAAGAAGAAATTTGTGTTGCACATAGCTAACTTTGGCATATTATACCTAGAAATATATAAGGAATTGGAAGATAACCAAAAAAATAAAAGTTATAGATCATGGTGTATAGTTTTCAGAAAGTTAAACCATCTATTATTTGGAGTTTTGTACAAAACGTTATGACCTTTATACTAGAGGCTGTCCGGAAGAGTTGGAGAAGGTTGTTGGAAAAATTTGTTCTTCGTGATCGCGAGAGAATGGACGCGATCGCGTAGAGTAAAATAATGCTGGAAAATTTTATGCTTCGCGATCGCGGTAGATTGGCCATGATCGCATATGGTAAATGACTGGGCAGCAGATTTAAGTTTTGAATATTTTCCATTTTTAACGATTTGGAGCTCGGGAAAGGGCAATTTTTGAGAGATTTTCAAGGAAAAACATTGGGGTAAGTGTTCCTTAAGAGATTGAGCAGTCTCTTGCCTGTTAAATTCCTTTATTTTACATTACTACTTGAGACTAGACTTGTGTAGAGCGATAGACTCGCTATTGTAGAGATTCTACGGGCTTCATCGATAGTCGCGAATAATTGTACTCCTTTTACGAATTTCTCTCTCTTTGTGCGTTATCATCGCAAGGTTTCCTCAAAGATCCTTATAACTCATATGTCCTTTCGTGAGCAGGGTCAAGGACCCGTCAAAGCTTCTTATTCTAATGGGATCAGGCCGTTCGCCTCGGAAGGATAGATACATATATGGTTCGTGTCGTTTGACCCTCGGCAGTACGCACATCTTATGGGATCGGGCCGTTCGGCTCAGCATGATTATGTATCACACTCACATGGGAGCGGGCCATTTGCCTCAGCAATATAATAGATGTATCTATGGTTCGTGTCATTATGATGGCATCGGGACGTACGCCTCGACATTTCTATAAAATACTTATATGGAAAACGTGCATATTATTTGTCAAAAAGTCGTTGTACCTGGGAGTTTTCCTGATTTAAATTATGATGACCTATCTGGTGAGGTTCATTATATATATATATATACACGCACACACTCTCCGGTGGAGAGGTGACTGCTAATTGAAAGTGTGAGGTTATTGCTGAGAGGAGGATTTCACTACATATTTATACTTGTTTATTTCGTTTATTTACTCTGCCCCATATCTGTTTACCTCTTGCTGTATCTGTCTTATTGGACCACTAGTAAGTGTTGATGTCAACCCCTCGTCACTACTTCTCTGAGGTTAGGCTAGATACTTACTGAGTACGCATTGATTTATGTACCCATGCCACACTTGTTGTACATTTTTGTGCAGGTACATATATGTCCGGTGGTCTTTTGGGCATAGATGTGCGAATATTGCGGGGACTTACCGTGAGCTGCATTTCATGTTACGATTCGCAGCCGCAGAGTCTCCATTAGAGTTATTTATGTTCTCCTGTCTAATTTGTATTCTAGATAGATGTTGTATTTTATTATATTTCCTAGCTGATGCTCATGCATTTGTGACACCGGGTTTTGGGGGTTCCTAAGGGTGGTTCATTATTGTAGTTCGTGTAAATATCATCATTTACCCTGTAAATTCTATTTTTTACTATTTAGTTGATGAAAATTATGATTTCAAAAATACGAAAATGAGTACTTAAGTTAATCATTCACTGTTGGCTTACCTGATGGCGGTGTTAGGTTCCATCATTATATTTAGTGGATTTTGAGTCGTGACAGCTTGGTATCAAAGCGTTAGGTTCACTTATCACAAGTCATGATCAAGTCTAGTAGAGTCTTGCGGATCGGTAAGGAGACGTTTGTACTTATCTTTGAGAGGCTACAAGGTTGTTAGGAGCACTTCCCTTCTTGATTCCTCATCGTGCAATTTGATTCCTTTGAGGCTTATGCTTTTACTTCCTTTCTACTTATTCTTATACGATGTTGAGCGCTCGTGTCGACTAAGTATCGAAGAGTTGTAGTACTACTACAGACATGGGGCGGGATGTTTCTCCCTGCCATTCGAGCAAGTTATTATCGTTTTCTTGCAGAAGGATGTTTTGTCATTTCAGCTCAGTAGTTGTATCTCTGATGGTTTTAAAGCCATGTACAGGTTGCTATGATGTTCCTGACTTGTTATCTCACAGTATTGATGTAATGGTGGGGTGCTCGTTTATGTGCCGATGTAGTGAAAGACTTGAAAGGAGGTTCTTCTCAGTTCATGATTCAGGGGTTCAACATTTAATCCCAGCAGAGGAAAGGCAAACAGACTATAAATATCTAGGTTTGGTTGACGAAGTGATGGAACGTGGTATTTTCGGGCGTGGTGGAATTCTCAATTGTAATGTAGTGTCATTGTCTTTGTTGAATGCATTAAAGCTCGTTGGTGTTATGGTCTTCTTCGATTCGCCTTTAGGGCAGGGCATTGTGAAATGGTGCTTGAGAAGTGGTTGTCAGAGATAGCGATGAGTAGTAGTTTTGAAATTGAATCGATGTTTCTAGTGTTGATGGCTCGAGAAAGATGATCTTCTAGGAGGCTTAGAGTTGGTAGCAATTTATTAGATCAGGTGCTACAACAATGGATTTTGCTTTGAGGCAATATTTGGGCAGCGAAAGATGAAGAAGGACATGGCGGAAAGTGTCTCACGATGATTGAATTGCTAGTAGGTCAAGTATATAAAGTATAGCTCGAGAATTTGCTTAAAGGAGATGGTTTAACCAAAGTGGGAGAGTGGCAAAGCATCATATGGGTCCTGTAGTAGAATAGCCACATGCCTTGAGGAAAGTTTAGAGCAATTAGGGAATCATGATGGACAGTGACTAGGTCTACTGATTTTATTTGGATGCACCATGAGTTCGAGTTTGGAATGCATTGTTGGACTTTCAGTTGATGTCGATGGGAAATAAGGAATCTTGGTGGGTCCCAGGGTTATGTAATTGTAACTTCAAGCTAAGTGGGGGAGCCCCACCATCTACGATTGGATCACCTGGTTGTCTGCTTGTGCAGTTTCGGGTTATCAATGTATTGATAGGTTATTATGACTAAGGACACAAAACATTAGTGGTAATTTGAGTAAAGGATTTGAGGAATGCGTGCTATAGTTGGGCCTTATCGATTCATGTTTAGGTTTTTGGGAAGACTTAGAGTTTATGCTTCTTGTGGGTGTAATATACAAGGAAAGAATTCAGTCAAGTGCTTTTTTGATAGGGGGTTCACGTGCTAGCAGAGCACTAGAGTTTGGCTTATATTCGGGACCAACTTAGAGTGGGCGACTCTCAACAGTGGTCCTAGTGGATTCAAGAATTTAAGTGCAATGCCTAAGGACTTGGGATGGTCTATGTTATAATTAGGTATGCAGTGCGGTATTGGAGAAAAGGAAGAAATAACTTCGGATTCACGGAAGGTCTTGCAGAATGGGTGTACTAGTTGGAGATGCTATTGTGCGCGTAAGGAGAATATGAGATGATTCATAAGTAATGAGACGATGTGGTCTCATGAGGCGGGTCACTCGGGACGAGTGCGGATTTGGTTCGTTACGTTTGAATGCAGCTATTATTATTTTTATGGAAAGTTGAGAATAAATTGGAAGAAGTTGGGTCGGTTAGTAGTGGTTGAATCAGCATGATTGTGGCAGTGATCAATTTCTTCAACGTGAAGTTATACATGTAGTTTGTGGTTGTACACTTGGTGTTGAGCTCCACCACCACTTGGTTGATTTGGGAGGTATTTTACTCGAATGACTTTGTTGTGTAAATGGATCTCAAAAGAGTTATGATGGCTTAGATCACGACTTGAAGTTTGTATTTTCTGCAGTTTGAGAATTTAGTTGCGTGTTGCATTGGTTCTTCTGAAACGACGAGCTAAGTGAAAAGTTTCTAGCCAATGAACTGGTTATTCCATTAGTAGTTCGAGGGTTATGGTGAATACGTGTATTATCACGTAGCGGCATGATAGGTGCAGTGAGCAGCATGGGAACTAAAAGTTGAAGGCCAAGGTTGCGGTTCGGTGTTGATAGAATGTCACGAGCTCGGATGAGTATGGGTGAATTCAGATGTTCAGAGTAAGCTGACATTTTTCTTTAATGTCACCTGAGAATGGTGTTCTCTAGAAGAGGCTTTGTGTATTGACTTGCAGATTTTTGATTCGCTTTACATAATTAGAACGGTTGGTGGTATGGATGTCCGGACTTTGCTACCTGAGCGAAAGGCTGTGAGAGCGTGCCCCATAGGGAGATTTGTATAAGTGTGATATGTTAGTCACTTGATTGCTAAAGATTGAAACCACGTATGGAGGTTATGATAATATCGCAAATGTGAGAGTTTATGCCTGAGAGGCATTCTATTCCTTGGGCTGTGGACCGTGTGAGTTTGTTTCGTATTTGATGGTTGTTCTTATGTTTCATGGAAAAGGATTATTATGGATCCTTGAAAGATTATTATCCCAGAACGGTACGATCAAAATCGATTTGAGGTCCGTTGATGGGTCTAAATATGGATGTGTGGTCTACACCAGCCCGGGTGTGTTCATTCAACATAACATTTCTTATGGAGGAGTATTCGGTCATTAGATGGTATTTTCATCGTTAGCTATTTCATGTAATACTCTATTGTGCCATGTGGGTTGTGACACGACTTGATTATTCACACATGTGTTGAGGTCCCGCGTAGCAGTGGTATTATGTGAGCATGATGGCTCTCGAGATGTAGATCATATATCACACCTTAGTTATGCTTGCGTTTCGTAGTGTATGGCGCTACCCATATCCCCAGGATTTGTATTATGCTTTTTGCGTGCTTGTGGTTGATATTCGGACATTTTTTGTTATGGCTTGATGTTTGTTTTCTTTTGATTGTTATGAGTGGATCGGGTGGCACGCTGGCACGGGTATATTGTTTAGATCGAGTGGCACGCCGCCACGAGTATGTTGTGCAGATCGGGTGGCACACCTCCATGGGTATATTGTTTGGACCGAGTGGCACGCCGCCATGGGTATGTTGTGTGGATCAGGTTGCATGCCACAATAGTGTCACATTGGATCGGATTGAACGCTGCAACAGTGAGATGTTAAGCACGGTCCCTTATATTTATTTTGTATGTCCTATTTGTTTGCCTCTGAGAAAGGCTCATAGTGTTTGATGGTCGTTTTATTTGTCACGTCGGCTGGATAGTTTTTTTCATAGATTTCATCTTCCTTATGTGTCATATTCAAGTTGTGGCTTGTTGACGCATTGATGGCATCATATGAAATCTTAGATGGTGTTTGCGGTGGCTTATTGCCGAAGCAGCTTGTACTGGGTGAGACGAGGTTATTGGACCTGAGATTCAGTGCGATCAGAGTTATGAAGGGTATATTAAAGAGCAAGTATCATTATTCAATTCAGAATGAGGAAATGGTCCTTGTCAAGAAGAGAGACTCCATGATTTGCCGATTCGGCAAATGGTTACTAGTTTCTATGCATCTCTTTCGTCATCGCGATATTTGCAAGAGTTCAAGCTATTATATGTTATAAGGTGTATTACGAGCATTAGATTCGTGAAATTGTAGTTATTGTTGTCAGAGGACGTTATTATGTCATGTAAATTATGTAGTGCATGGTGTGAATTTAGCAAAGGTGTACGATCACGTTTGATACAGCGCGTGGTGATTGATATGGTGTTCGTATGTTAGAATCAGGTCTGGTAGGGAAATTCGGAGGTTGGAATTAGGTCTTAAGGCATATTGACTGAATAAAAGGGGAATCTTCAGATTAGCTCGAGTTAATGTGCACAACTGAGTTGTGGTGCATGGGTAGGTGCACGAGGTGTTAAACAGTGATTTTGGACAACTTCGGAGCAGTTCTTAGCACGTTCGAGGACGAACATATGTTTAGGTGGGGGAGAATGTAACAACCCGATCGGTCATTTTGAGCTCTAGCGCTTCATTCATCGGTTTGAGGCCTTGAGTAGCTTCACTTCAGGTATTATAACCTGCGCGTGTGGTTGGAATTGAATTTCGGGAAGTTTGGAGTTGATTTCGATGGAAAATTCTCATTTCGGAAGCTGTAAGTTGGAAGAGTTGACTAAGGTTTGATTTTTGGGTAAACGACCTCCAAATCGGGATTTGAGGGTTCCAATAGGTTTGAATGATGATTGTGGACTTGGGCGTATGCCGGGATCAGGTTTTGGATGACCTAGGAGCGTTAAAACGCTTATTGTGAAAAGTTGGCATTTTGAAAGAATTTCATGAATTTGGGTTGAAGTGTATTTTAATGTTATCGATGTCCATTTGGGATTCTGAGCCTCGGAATAGCTCCGTAAAGTGATTCTGGTCTTAGGAGCGCGTCCGGATGTGGATTTGGAGGTCCGTAGGTCATTTCGGTGTCGTTTGGCAAAATTTGGAAGTTGAAGGTTTTTGAAAGTTTGACCGAGAGTAGACTTTTTGATATCAGGGTCGGATTTTGATTCTAGAAATGGGATTAGGTCTGTAATGTCAATTATGACTTGTGAGCAAAATTTGAGATTAATCGGAATTGATTTGATAGGTTTCGGCATCGAATGTAAAAGTTGGAATTTCTTAGTTTCATAGGCTTGAATTGGGGTGTAATTCGTGTTTTTAGCATTGTTGGATGTGATTTAAGGCCTCGACTAAGTCTATGATATGTTTTGAGACTTGTTGGTTTGTTCGGAAGGGGTCCCGAAGGGCTCGAGTGAGTTTCAGGGTAGTTTCGGACCATCTCTAGGCCAATTTTAGCTGCTGGTTTTTGGCTACAACAGTGTGCTATGCAATCGCGGTGAATTGACCGTGATCGCTATGAGTAAAATGGGAGAAATTGGCCAGTGATTCGCGATCGCAGAAGAGCTTTCGCTATCGCGTAGAGAAAACTTTCTGCTGCACTAACCCGACTTTGGAAGCTTGTATCTCGCATTCTACAAGGAATTTGGAGATGATCCAAAAATGAAAGTTGTATCTCTTTGTGTCTAGTTTTCTGGAAAACAAACCATTTGGAATTTGTAGTTGTATAAAAAAAGTTATAGTTGGTACACTACAGGCTGTCCGGGAAGATGTTTGGAAATCGCGAAAAAGAAATTTTTGTTGCACATGGCTGATTTTGGTAGCTTATATCTAGAAATCTATAAGGAATTAGAAGATGACCAAAACATAAAAGTTGTAGATCTTGCTGTCTAATTTTCAAAAGTTAAATTATTTATTATTCAGAGTTTTGTACAAAAAGTTATAACCATTATACTAGAGGCTGTCTGGAAAAGTTAGAGAAGGTTGTTGGAAAAATTTGTTCTTCGCGATCACGGGAGAATAAGCGTGATCGCATGAAGTAAAAAAATGCTGGAAAAATTATGTGTTTCGCGATCGCGGGAGTTTGGCCGCGATCGCATATGGTAAATGACTGGACATCAGTTAAGTTCTTAAAATGGGACATTTTTAACGATTTGGAGCTCGGGAATGAGCGATGTTTGAGAGATTTTCAAGGGAAAACATTAGGGTAAGTGTTCCTTATACTATATTGATTATATTTCATAATTCCATACTTAATTACATCATGAATTAATGGAAGAAAAATCAGTTTTTTATAAAATCTTCCAAAAATGTAAAATAAAGATGTGAAAGGTAATCCGATGTCCGAATTTGATAACTTTTGTATGGTTGGACTCATCTCAAAATTGGTTTTCGGATTTCGTGAGTTTTTTCGAGATTCGAGACGTGGGTCCCACTATTGAATTTATAGATGAATTTCGGATTTTTATTCGAAAGATTAGTAATTTCATATGTAATTAATTCCTTCGATTTGTGTTGAGTACATTGAATTGTTTGTGACTAGATTTGAAGCTTTCGAAAATGAATTCGTGAGGCAAAGGTTTATTGGAATCTTGAATTTGTTTGCGAAGTAAGGTAAGTCTCATGTCTTACTCTGTGAGGGGGAAACTGCCCCTAGGTGATGTATTTGATATGTGCTACTTTTTGTGGGGGCTACGTACGCACGAGGTGAAGAGAGTCCGTACGTAGCTAAATTCATGTTGTTGTTCGGGTAGACATGTTCACACTATGCTATAGCTGTACTATCTGAGCAGTCTCTTGCCTATTAAATTCCTTTATTTCGCATTACGACTTGAGACTAGACTTGTGTAGAGCGATAAACTCGCTATTGTAGAGATTCGACGGGCTTCGTGATTAGTCGGGAATAATTGTACTCCTCTTATGAATTTCTCCCGTGTTGTGCATTATCATCGAAAGGTTTCCTCAAAGCTTCTTATTACTCACATGTCCCTTCATATGTGGGGTCAAAAACCCGTCAAAGCTTCTTATTCTAATGGGATTGGGCCGCTCTCCATGGCAGGATAGATGTGCCGTTCAACCCTTGGCAGTGCGTACATCTTGTGGAATCAGGTCGTTCGCCTCGGATAGATTATGTACTAAACTCTCATGGGAGCGGGCCGTTCGCTTCGGCAATATAATAGATGTATCTATGGTTATGTACCAGATTATGATGGGATCAGACCGTACGCCTCAGCATTTTTATAAAATACTCCTATGGAAAACATGCATATTATTTGTCAATAAGCCAGTGTATTTGGGAGTTTTCCTGATTTGAATTATGATGACCTATCTAGTGAGATCCAATATATATTATGACGACTTATTTGGTGAGGTCTATTATATATACACTCACACACACACTTCAATGGAGGAGGAGACTACTAATCGAGAGTTTGAGTTTATTGTTGAGAGGAGGATTTCACTACGTATTTATACTTTTTTATTTCGTTTATTTACTCTGCCCCATATCTGTTTAACTCTTACTGTATCTATCTTGTTGGATTACTAGTAAGTGTTGATGTTGACCCCTCGTCACTACTTCTCTGGGTTAGGCTAGATACTTACTGAGTATGCATTGATTTACGTACTCATGCTACAATTACTACACATTTTTGTGCAGGTACATATATGTCTGGTGGTCTTTTGGGTGTAGAGGAGCGGATGTTGCAGTGACTTACTATGAGCTACATTTTATGTTATGATCCGCAGCCTGCAGAGTCTCCATCAGAGTTATTTATGTTCTCCTGTCTAATTTGTATTCTAGATAGATGTTATATTTTATTATATTTCCTAGTTGATGCTAATGCACTTGTGACACCGGGTTTTGGGGGTTCCTAAGGGTGGCTCATTATTGTAGTTCGTGTAAATATCATCATTTACATAGTAAATTCTATTTCTTACTATTTAGTTGATGAAAATTATGATTTCAAAAATACTAAAATGAGTAATTAAGTTAATCATTCACTGTTGGCTTGCCTGATAGCAATGTTAGGTGCCATCACGACTTTAGTGGATTTTGGGTCGTGACACTTCGGGTGAGCTACACTCTCTGGATCCATTTCGCATATCCCGAGTCCCTATTCTTCTTTGCTATTTTTTGTCTATTAGTATTTTAGTTAGTTTGTTATGTATACAAACTATTTTCATTCTAACAATTACTCATGTACTTGTGCCACCTAGTATTAGGCGTTGTACTGCATATTACACTGGTAGTTTTTAGACCGTGTTATGGCTATATCAGATATTGTTAATGTTTTGGACTATTTATATCTTTCTTTATGATGTGTCATTGTTAACTAAAGGAAATGGACTTGTTATTTTGAATTGTGAGTTGGATTGCTTAGCAAGTTCGGCTAGGCGTCATCACAGCCTTGAAGTGGGTTTTAGATTGTAACATATTGGTATCAGAGCTATAGATCGTAATATATTGGTATCAGAGCTATAGGTTGTGTAGGTCTCACGAGTTATGAGCAGGTCTAGTAAAGTCTTGTAGATCGGTACAGAGACATTTGTACTTATCTTCAAGAGGCTACATGATGTTAGGGAACTTACCTTACTTTCATTCTTTATCGAGCAACTTTATTGATCCGAAGTTTGAATACTTGTCTTTCTATTATCACACATATGGTGAGAACTCTTTCACTGGTAGTAGTTGGGAAGATGCCAACACCTCAGGCTAGGGCCATGGTCGAGGCAGAGGTAGAGGTAGAGCTCTTGTTGCAATTAGATCCCCTACTAGGGCAGTCGTTTTGGAGCCACCAGTTGCCCCGGTTGAGGAGAAGGATTTTGATTAGGGTGAGCCAGTTGGAAAACTCAAGTCCTATAGGGTTTTGTTGCTAGCCTAGTACTTCAGGATGCTCTTGTCTGTTTGATTGGTCTTGTGGTGGGTTCGGCACAAACCATAGTACTTCCTATGGAACCGACTACTTCTCAGGCTGGAGGAAGAGCACAGACTCCTACTACTCAAACTCCGAAGTAGGTTGGTACTATTTATCGGACTCCAAGAGTAATACCGAATAGGGACATACTTCCGTTTCTACTGTTGGGTCGGTTGTACATGACGCTATGTATGAGGATGAGTAGAAGAGGTATGTTTGGTTCGGGAAGCTGGGTCCTCCGCAAGTTGATGGTGATACTTTGGCAAATTCACATGATTTCTTAGATAGTTTCTAGGAGATTCTACAGAATCTTGGTTTGGTGGAGTTGAATGGGTTTGGGTTTCCTGCTTAAGAGGCCAGCCAAAAGGCGGTGGAAATCATATGAGCATAGCAAGCCAGCGTGGTCCATTCCACTCACTTGGGATTAGTTCTTCCATCTCTTCTTAGAGAATTTCATTCCACTCATAAGGAGAGAGATGAGGTTCATTGAGTTGTCCCATCATGCAGCTTTTCTGATTCCTACCAAGGTTGAGAAGGTGATTAGGTTCATTGAAGGGTTGATTTTTGGTATCATGATTGCAATGGAGAGGGAAGCAGAGACTGGTACTACATTTCTTCAAGCTATAGATATAATACATAGGATTGATCACATCTGGGTTCAAAGCAGGGAGGCCATGGTGGTGAGGGGAAAGAGACCCCGAAATTCTAGTAGATTTAGTGGCACCTCATTTGGAGATAGGGATCATTCTGGGAGATATCATTCTAGCAGGCAGTTCCTTCATCTTATCAGCCCGCTCGTGGTGCCCTAGTCCAGTCTTCATTCACTACATTACTAGCCTAGAGTTCATACCGTACTTCTTCATTCCAGGTTTCTACTAATGGTTACTCGGGTTATTAGAGTCCTCCTTAGATTTAGTAGCCATTTTTAAATCGAGGTTGTTTTTAGTGTGGAGAGGTAGGGCATATCAAGAGGGATTGCCCTGGACGTGGTAAAGGCTCAGCTTAACAAGGTTCTCAGACCTTTACTCCAGCACCAGTTGTTACACCACCGGCCCCACCAGCTAGGGGGAGAGCCCAAGAAGTCAAGGGATGTCCCAGATGTGGAGGTCAGTCAGGCGGTGGAGAAGCCCGCTGTTATGTATTTTAGGGGAGGATCTAGGCGAAGGCCTCCGGTACATTTATTAAAGGTATGGTTCCGTATTCCACATAGATTCGTCAGTTCTATATGATCATGGTTCTAGATATTCCTATGTGTGATTGTACTTTGCATCACATTTGGACCTGCCCCGTAGTTCTCTTAATATCCATGTTCATGTATCTACACCTGTTGGTGGATCATGTGTATCGGTGTTATGTAGTAACCATTGGGGGTTATGAGACTAGTATTGATCTTCTGTTTCTTAGTATGGTGGACTTCAACGTGATTTTGGGCATGAATTAATTATCTCTATATCATGTTATTCTTGATTTTCATGCTAAGACAGTGATGTTGGCTATGTGGGGTTGCCAAGGTTAGAATGGAGAGGTTCTATGGGTTATACTTATAATGGAGAGGTTCTATGGGTTATACTTATAATGGAGTGATTTCATTTTTGAAGGCTTAGCAGATAGTTGAGAAGAGGTGTTTGGTGTGTCTAGCCTTTGTTCGGGATGTTACTATTGATACTTCTAATGTTAGGTCAGTTCCAGTAGTGAGGGAGTTTCCAGATAATTTTCCTGCAGATTTGTTACGACCCGACCAGTCGTTTTGAGCTCTAGCGCGTCGTTCAGCAGTTGGAAGTCATGAACAGCTTCATTTCAGGTATATTGACTTGTACGTATGGTCAGAGTTGAATTTCGGGAAATTCGGAGTCAAATTGGAAAGAAACTTTTCATTGCGGCAACCTTAAGTTGAAGAAAATGGCTAAGATTGGAATTTTAAGTAAACGACCTCGGAATTGGGATCTGAAAGTTCCAGCATGTTCGTATGATGATTTCGGACTTGGGCGTATGTCCGGATTTGGTTTTGGATAACCCGTGAGCATTTCGGCGTATATTGTGAAAGTTAGTATTTTAGAAGAATTGCATAAATTTGGGTTGGAAGGCATTTCAATGTTATAGATGTCCGTTTGGGATTCCGAGTCTGGGAATAGCTCCGTATGGTGATTCTGGAGTTCGGAGCGCGATCGGAAGTGAATTCGGATGTCCGGAGGTCATTTTGAAGTCATTTGGCTAAATATAAAAATTTGAAGGCTTTTGAGAAAATTCGATCGGAAGTGAAAATTTTGATATCGGGGTCAGAATGCGGTTCCGAAAGATGTGGCAAGTCCATAATGTCGAATGTGACTTGTGTGCAAAATTTGAAGTTATTCCGGAATGATTTTGATAAGGTTTGAGACACTTAGTCTCTTTTAAGGAAGCTTAAGTTGGAAAAGTCAACCGGATATTGACTTATGTGTTAGAGCACTCGAAATGCAAATTGTATGGTTCGGATAGCTTCGTTAGGTGATTTGGGACTTAAGAGTGTGTCCGGAATATTTTTGTGATGACCGGTGTAGAATTAAGCTTGAATTGGCGAAGTTAGTATTTTGGCGATTTCCGGTTGATAGGTGAGATTTTGATCCGAGGGTCGGAATGGAATGGCGAGAGTTGTTGTAGCTTCCTTATGTCATTTTGGACTTGTCTGCAAAATTTGAGGTCATTCGGACTAGTTTTGACTTGTTTCGGCATCGGATGTGAAAGTTAGAAGTTTCAAACTTCATAGGCTTGAATCCGAGGTGAATTTAGTATTTTTGCGTTGTTTTTGGTGATTCGAAGGAACAACTAAATTTGTGTCATATTATGGGACTTGTTAGTATACTTTGTTGGGATCCCATGAGGCTCGGATAAGTTTTGGAAGAGTTTTTGGAAGATTTTTACCGTTTTGAGCATAAGCATGTAATGATCTAAAAGTTCATTTTTAGTTCTAGAGATCCAAATTTGATTTCGAGACTTCCAGAATTTAAATCATGAAATATAGGACTGATCTGGAAATTTTGGTTTAATTTCATCAAGTCGCGATTGGGTTTTTGACGTGAAATGTGAGTTAATTGTTTAACGAGCGAAATGGGTATTGAACTGGGCAAACGAGCTCCGAATTGAGTTTTGATTGAAGGGTTGTGTTCGTATTATTATTTGTGACTCATAGGAATAAGAATTGTCTAATTCCGAGTTCGTATGATGGAGTTAGAGCCATTTTAGTGAAAAATGGATGTGCTGCAAATTTCTTAAAAGCTGCTGTATTTTCTGCAGCAGTGAACAGTGCCCCCGCGTGAACAGTACCAAAAATTTCTGGACAGATTTAATGTCCAGTAGTCCGAGTTTGGTCATTTTTTTTTTGACTTCCAAGCTCGGATTTTGGGCGATTTTTAGCAAGAAATCTTGGAAAATCTTAAGGTAAGTCACTTGTGATTATTTCTACTCCATAATATTGAATTATCATCGAATAATCCGACTAGATTACATGTTTTTGAGGAGTAAATTGAAGATTTAGGCCTAGGGATTTGAAAATAAGATTTGAAGATTTGAGGGGCCATTTGAACTCCGATTTTGGTAAATTTTATATGTACGGACTCGTGGCGAGACGAGGAATCCGGTGATGTGACTTTCGTAATTTTTTGAGAAGTGGGCCTGGGGCTCGGGTTTTGCGAATTTCGATCTTTTTCGAGTCTTTTCGATTGGGTTATATTCCCTTAGCCTATTGTAATGTATTCGTTGTGGTTTTTACCAGATTCGACACGCGAAGAGGTAAATTCGAGAGGCAAGGGCATAGCGGAGTAGACGTTGGACCGTCTTGAGGTGAGTAATGATTTTAAATTATGCACTGAGGGTTTGAAACCCCGGATTGCACAACATACTGCTACGTTGAGATGAGACACGCGTTGTATGGCGAGCGCGGAGTCATTTACTATTGGGGATTGTGACTTGGTCCATCCCAGTTGATATTTTTACCGCGTAATTGATAAAGATTTATTGTTTTTCACTATGATTGGGCTTATTTCCATATTTGGGCTTCGTGCCAATTATCTGAAATCTTTTGTGAATTTACATCACTATTTTCCTCACGAATTGAAATATTATTTGAACTCAGTCCAATTGAATTATATTATTTTGTGAACTCAGCTACATTTATATTCAACTCGAGATTTAATGATATTTATAATGCTGTTGAGCTGAGCACTATTGTTTTACTGATGCCCAAGAGGCTTATGATTATTTTCTGGACTGATTGAGGCCGAGGGCCATACGTGAGGATATGTTGAGTGATGTGAGGAGGCTTTCAGGCCTCGAGTGTTATATGAGGAGGCTTTCAGGCCTCGAGTGTTATATGAGGAGGCTTTCAGGCCTCGAGTGTTATATGAGGATGGGCTGTAGGAGCCCCTCCGGAGTTTGTACACACCCCCAGTGAGCGCAGGGTACCCAGGCGAGTTAAGAGTGGGACCGAGAGGCCGTTGCTTATGTGTGGTGAGTTGGGAGTGAGCCCGAGGGGCTGATGTTGTGTGTTGGTAAGTTGGGAGTGAGCCCGAGGGGCTGATACTATATTGAGATTTACATATTGAGCCCGAGGGGCAAGCTTTTTATTTATCCTTACTGTGGAAATTATTTGTCTTTACTGTTTTAAAAGAAGAATTATCTGATACTCACTATTTTACTGTATAACTGATTTTACTGCTTGGGATAGCGCTATATTGTGTCGTTATGAGATTTCATGTTTTCAGTCGTTATTTATTTTTATTACTCACTGGGTCGGAGTACTCACATTACTCCCTGCACCATGTGTGCAGATACAGGCAGAGCTGAGTTTGCTCCTGAGCGCTGATTCTTTCCAGACCAGGCGGTGACTAGGAGTAACGAGGTAGCTGTTGACGTCCGCAGCCCCGTTTTCTCCCTTATCTTTGTTATTTATGATAATTCCAGACTTTGTAAAATATTAGTAAACTCTGTAGTAGCTCATGACTTGTGACACCCCGATTTCGGGCTAAGTCGGGAGGGTTTTCCTTGTTCTATCATGTTTATTTCGCATTTAAGATTATATTGCCCATGATTTAGACTTATTCCTGCTAAGTAATTATAAAGAGATGTACTGTTTTGTTGATTGGCTGGCCTTGTCCTCACGAGAAGCGCCATCACGACCGGGTTGGGATTTTGGGTCGTGACAAGATCTAGGTAAGACAACATGCAATAAGAATTTAAAATAACAAAATAAGATATAATATGTCTGAAATAACATAAATAGAAGAATAATACTCCAACAATGGTCAATACAGTGATACATAATACCAAACTTCCTAAATTAGGATGTACAGAGTCATAAACTCTAAAACTGATACAAGAAGATATCTCAATGGTACAATAATGTCTCAGTGAGTAAATAATAGTAAGAGATAAGGGAAGGGGGTTCCAAGGGTCTACGACGATCATACAACACTACCTTGAATCTTGTCAATCAACAATAACGCTCACTCTTGGGATCCGATGTTGCCACCGCCCGAATCTACACAAAATATGCATAAGTGTAGTAAGAGTATGGGACGACGTGTACTAAAGTATCAAAACTAACCTTGATGGAGTACTGACAAAGTTCAAGCCATATGATACTCACTAATCAAAGGACCTGTGCAATATACATAATAATTTGCAACAAGAATATAACATGAAGCAATATCATCAACTATCGAATCACGAGCTATCAACAATGCATGGATAATCAATATTGATAGTCAAGTCATAAATAAATAATAGAGTCATAGAGTAGCATGTTAAAGTTCAACATATAATCATGCATAATAAGGTACAAAGGAGTCATTTGCATGGTCAAAGCTTCCACCTTTATGTTCAAAACTCATCATCATTGAATTCTATAGCAGAATAAACCAACATCAGTCATTTTACAACAATCTGCATATATTCCATCAAGAAAGAAACGTGGGAGGGCGATCCTCGGGGGATGGATCCAAGTCCACACGCTGCACAGTGTAATATACTCATGCAAAATAGTAACAATATCGTCATAGTTGCACAACAAAGACCTTGTGCCGTAACATCATCAACACAACAATATCCACATGGTAGAAATCTTATGCCAACACCTAAATAATCCACCCCACATGTCCACATGTGCCATAATTATCACAAAAATATTAATGTCAAATTTCATCAAAATATAAGCTTATAATTTATCAATAATGTACACAAGGACATGATAATAATAAAATATGATGTATGCTCAAGATATGAAACATGACTACGACTAAATCAACTAAATCAAGAAATCCACATTAGCGCATCTTGGCCAATTAGGAGATAATAATTCTAAAAATAGTCTCTAGCATGAAAGGATAAGTTCATGTAGTCATACAAATGATTAAACATATATCATATAAAGCACACAATCCATACAAGGCCTATTAGAAGTCTAAAGTTTAATGTTGTCATGAATCATACATAGCACCCCGCATATACGCTCATCACCTTGCATATATGTCATTTTTAATATATTACAATTAGACAAATAAGGTGAAATCCTAAGAGTTATTTCTTCATACAAGATTATGCAAGGTACTTACCTTAAAAAGCCCAAATCAACCTTCGAAAATTGCTTTTCCCTTAGAAATCACCTCCAACTGGCTTGAATCTAACAAAAAATAACTCAATAAAGTCAAACAAAGCTATATAAATCAATTTCAAATGATAAAACTTCAATATTTATTCAATTCCCGAAAGGTCAACAAAAGTCAACCCGGGCCCACATGGTCAAAACCCAAGTCAATTGGTATATTACGACTACCCATAATCGTACGAGTCCAAATATATATTTAGATTCTAAAACAAAGACCAAATCATAACTCAAAACCCCAATTTTTACTCTCTTAAGTAGTAGGAAAACCCCCCAAATTTACCTCAAAATTTCATGTTTGGGTGTTAACAATCCATATAGATTCTTGAAATAATACCAAAAATGAGTAGAAATTACTTGACCCAAAGTCTTATATAAAAATCTCCAAGCAAAATCGGCCCTCTCCAAATCTAAGATTCAAAATATGAAAGAATGGGCTAAAATCCTGAAATTCAACACTCAAATGCAATGCCTAGGGTTACTCTTCGCTAATGCAGCATGGGCCTTGTGTTTGCAAATCATAAAATCTACCTCTTCCCAAAACGCACATCGTGAACACGACATAGCCATAGTGATCGTGAAGGCCAAACATCCCAACTTTCTGTGAACGCGACCAAACCTTCGCGAATGTAAAGACCAAATCCCCGATCTCCCTTCTACATTGTGAACGTGACCCTCCTAGTGCGAACGCAAAGAACCAATCTGCCAGCCATCGCGAAAGCGACCACCCAGGCTTGAACGTAAAGAAACAATCCCCCCAGCACTAAATCCTTCATCATGAAAGCAAGGCTTTTCTTGCGTATGCGATGAACACCAGAACCAACAAAATCAGCCAACTCCAATCATGCTTCGGATGGTCAGAAACTCACCCAAGTGATCCGGGACCCTGTCCTGTCATACCAACAAGTCTATAAATACTATCAAAACCTATCCAAATTCTCCGAACCTATCAAAATTTTACAAACACATGCAATAATATCATATTAATGAATCAAAGATCAAAACACAAGTTGGCCTTCCCTTAAGTTCAAGAACTTCCAAACTTCCAATCAAGCGTTCGATTCAAGCCTATCCAATCCGGATTACATTCAAACTTTGCAAACAAGTTTGAAATAATAAAACAAACAAATTCCAAGTTCTGGAGCAATAACCCAAATTCAATATCATCAAAGTCAACTCCCTATCAAACTTAGGAACACTCCAAACCTTCCAATTGCCAACCTTCACCAAATAGAGCCAAAACATCCTAGGTACCTCCAAATCCAAGTACGAATATACTCCTAAGTTCAAAATCATCATACGAACCTAATGAAACCATCAAATCACAAATTCAAGATCTTTTATATAAAAGTCAAACCTTGATCAACTCTTACAACTTAAGCTTCCAACAATATAACTAACTATTCCAATTTAATCCTAAACCTCCCCGAAAATAAGCCAACTATGTCTGCAAGTCACAAAATTACAAACAAGCATACGATAAATATCAAATAGGAAAAAAGTTCTCAAATACACAAAACAACCAGTACTGTCATTATAGGCGAGGTTTGGGGCGAGCTCCACCGTGCCTTCACCGATTTTTCCTTTCATACTCTTTCTTACAAAAACAACAACAACAACACCAATAACAACAACCCTATAAAATCCCACAAGTGAGGGGTATGGGAAAGTTAGTGTGTACACAGAACTTACCCGTACCTCGATGGAGTAGAGAGGCTATTTCCGATAGAGCCTCGGCTCAAGAAAAAAAAAGACAATATATCAGTATCCTCAACAGAAACCACAAAAATAATAACAGCATTATTAGAACCATAAAATAGATGAAACTCAATAACAAGAACTAGTAAATAAGGCCTGGTGCTATGAAAAATGGAAGAATAGTATGAACACAATATTAACCACTAGAAGTCTAAGACAAACCCTATCAGACTAGCTTCACACGTGGTACGAAGTAGAAAAATGATCAACTACCTCCTAACCTACAACCCTAATACTCGACATCCACACCTTCCTATCTATAGTCATGTTATCGGAAATCCGAAGCCACGCCATTTCCTGCCTGATCACCTCTTCCTAATACTTATAAGGCAACCCTCTACCTCTTCTCATACCCGTAAAAGCCAACTGCTCACACCTTCTTATCGGGGCATCAGAGTATCTCATCCGCACATACCTAAACCATTTGAGCCTCGCTTCGGTATCTTGTCATCTATAGGATCTACGTCCACCTTCTCCCGAATATCTTCATTCCTAATCTTATCCATCCTAGTGTGACTACACATTCACCTCAACATCCTCATTTATGTTACTTTCATCTTCTATATATGTGAGTTCTTAACCGGCCAACACTATACCCCATACAAGGTGGCCAGTCTAACCACCTCTCTATAAAACTTACCTTTGAGTATCAATGACACTTTCCTATCGCACAGGACTCCAGATGCTAACCTCCATTTCATCCATCCCACCCTTATATGGTGTGTGACGTCCTCGTCGATCTCCCCGTCCTCCTAGATAACCGACCCAAGGTACTTGGAACTGCGTCTTTTGGGGATGACCTGTGTTCCAAGCCTCACATCCCTGCCCGCTTCCCTCGACTCGATGCTAAACTTGCACTCCAGGTAGTCTGTCTTAGTCCTGCTTAATTTGAAACCCTTAAACTCAAGGTCCTTTCTCCAAATCTGCAACTTCTCGTTAACACCACCTCGCGTCTTATCAATCATAACTATGTTATCAATGAATAACAAAAACCACGGCACCTCCTATTGAATATGTTGTGTTAGTGCGTTCATCACCAGGGCAAATATGAATGGTTTGAGCGTAGATCTTTCATGTAACCCCATAAAAATTGGGAAATGCTTCGAATCGCCTCCCACTATCCTAACCCGAGTCTTATCTCTGCATACATATCCTTGATCTCTCTAATGTAAGCTACTGGCATACCTTTTCCTCCAAGCATCTCCAGAGAACCTCCCTAAGGACCTTTAATACGCTCTCTAGGTCAATAAACACCATGTACAGATCCTTCTTCCTATCCCTGTATTGTTCCACCAACCTCCTAATAAGGTGTATAGCTTCCGTGGTTGAACGACCCGGCATAAACTGAACTGATTGTCGGATATAGTCACTGTCCTCCTCACCCTCACTTCCACCACCCTCTCCCAAACTTTCATGGTATGACTTAGTACTTGACACCCCTATAGTTGTTACAACTCTGGATATCATATTTGTTCTTGTAAAACGGTACCACTGTACTCTACCTCCACTCATCCAACATCCTCTTCGTCCTGAAAATAACATTAAACAGTCCAGTCAACCACTCCAAGCCTACTTTACCCACACACTTCCAAATTCTACCGGAATTTCGTTTGGCCCTATTGCTCTGTCCTTACTCATCTTACGCGTAACCCTCACGACCTCCTCAACCTTAATGCGCCTATAATACTTAAAGTCTTGGTGACTCTCCAAGTGCCCCAAATTACCTAGCACACTATCCCGATCTCCCACTTCATTCAGAAGTCTATGAAAGTAAGTCTACCATGTCCGCTTAATCTAAGCCTCCCCTATCAATACTTTATCGTCCTCATCTTTGATGCATCTCACTTGATCCAAATCTCGAGCCTTCCTCTCTCTCGCCTTAGCAAGCCGAAATAACTTCTTATCCTCGCATTTGTCCTCCAATTCCTCGTACATATGAGCAAAAGCCGTAGTCTTAGCCTCCATGACCGCCAACTTTGCCTCCTTCCTTGCTACCTTATACCTCTTTATGTTTGCTCTCATCTCATCCTCACAGTTCTCCCTACTAACTTCGGGTACACCGCCTTTTTCACATCCACTTTGCCTTGGACCACTTCATTCCACCACTAGTCACCTTTGTGCCCGCCACAGAAATTGTTCGATACCCCTAACACTTGTCTCACCAACTCTCTTACACAGTTCTCCATCGTCGTCCACATAAAGCTCGCATCCCCACTGCTCCTCCAGGCTCCCAAAGCCAATTACCTCCCCTCCAACTCTTGAGCTTTATCCTTAGTCAAGGCTCCCCATATGATTCTCGGTGATCCTCGAACAGACCTCTTCTTCCTCCTTATCATGATACCGACGTCCATCACCAAGAGCCTATGCTGCATCGCGAGGGTCTCACCCGGGATAACCTTGCAATCCTTTCACAACCCTCTATCGCACCTCTTGAGGAGGAGATAATCAATCTGAGTCTTCGCCACCGTACTTTGAAAAGTAACTAAATGCTCCTCCCTCTTTGGAAAACTAGAGTTCGCAATTACCAGTTCGAATGTCTTAATGAAATCCAATAGCGAAGTTCCTCCTCCGTTCCTATCACCAAAGTCGAAGCCGACATGCACCTCGCCATAGCCACCAGCAATCCACCCAATATCACTATTGAAATCCCCTTCTATAAATAACCTCTCAGCAAGCAGAATACAATGCACAATCTCATCGAACCCCTCCCAGAAGAGCCCTTTAACCTCCCCATCCAAGCTTGTTTGCGATGCATAAACCCTAGCGACATTTAGGGTACACTCCCCAACCACTAACTTAATAGTCACTAATCTATCATTCACCCGCCTAACCTCAACCACAGACTCTCTAATTCCCTATCCACTAAAATACCCACTCCATTCTTACCTTTGATGACTCCAGAGTACCACAACTTATACCCGTCTTCATCCTTTGCCTTCGATCCTACCTCCTAGTCTCCTTGATACAAACTATATTAACCTTCCTCTTCTGGAGAATCTTCGCCAACTCTGTAGACTTACCCGTCAATGTACCTATGTTCGATGACCATATCCTCAACCTATAGGCTCCCTTGTTTCACTTACCCCCCTTGCCTCCCGTCCCACTCCCTATCCCCTGCCCCACTACCACCAACCCTTCCCCCCACCCCGAGAACTTTCATACTCTTTTCTTATATTTTTAATATTCTTTTGTGCAACTTTTATTTCTCTTTGTGTTGTGATCACGCCCAACTATGTCTTCTAAAAGACAAAGCGGTCGTTGTAAATATAATCCGATTTTAAGTCCGGAGTCGAATCCTCATGGAACTAACCTATCTATTACAACTTTTTGGCAATGCTATTATCAACTCAACCACTTTCTAGATGTAATATTTTGATTAATAAAGATTTGGTTTTCATTTAAATACTTGAAATAATATTAAAAATAACAATAAGCTTAAGCAAAGATAATTCAATGGTAAAAGGTCTAGGGCAGTGATGTCCCCAATTGCTAGTTTTAGATTCTTGACTCGTTCGCTATAATTTCGCCGTAATATTCTATGAGGATTAAGAGCTATGATTTATCGTAATTATCTCTCTATCAACTACAATAATTTACTAGAGCATTCTCTCGAACTACTCTAGCTGACAATATATACAGCTCTAAATTATCCCACCAAAGTTTCGTTATCTCTAAGCCCACTTTTAAGTTCAAGTAATGAATCTCTTCAATTACCCAAAAGTGGTGTTGTTCAACATTAATCTAATCCAATATTCTTTGTCAAGCAATAAGAGGTAACTAGACACGATTAATCAAGGGACCATTCAATTAATCACCATACAAAACATAGTAGAACAATCATATAATAAATCCGGCTCGATTATAACAAGTTGAGTCAAAACTTCAACCAAAAATTGGGTTCATCAACCCTAGATAAGTGTTATAGCTACTCATAACAAAATAAGAGAAAACTACTAAATTGTTCATAATGTAAGATTGCAAGAAAATAAAAGGGATATAGAAAAACTCTAATGTTTGGTTGATCTTCTCACACTTGTTCTTGCCTCCATTAATGTCTAAACCAGCTTTGCTCTATTGTGTGTGAGCTTCTAAAGTTTAATAAGGGTTTGGAACAAGTTTTCCCGATTTTTGCACTTTGGTCCCACAATTTTCTGGCGAATGAACAGTTCACCTGGTCGCGGCAGAACCGCGGTGAACGCTAAACATTCTGCCTCGTCACTTGATCTCCCGCGGTTTAACCGCGGTTCCACCGCGACCGCGGTGGATTTCCTTCAGTCCATTTTCACTATTTCATGCTCGGGTACTTCTTGATTGGGCGTTTTCTTCACTTTATTGACTTCAAAACACTCCTTAGTGCTTCCTCACTTAGATTATTCCTTGCGAAGCAAAAGAACACCAATTAGAGCATTTTGTTATCAATTTGCCTATAAAACCACAATAAAGTATGGTAATATTGAGGTGTAAATATCATCTATATAGTCTAATATCATGTTGCAATAGTCCTACACATAAAATAACTCAATTAAGATCAAATATTTCATAATTTATCATTAAAATTCTAAAATATAAAATTATATCCAAATATCATTTAACATTATTTATTCCATGTACATTTTTTATATGATAATACTGCATAGTCATATATTGTTTCTTATATGTACTTTTGTTAGCATATGTATTTGTTCTCATTGATTATCTTGAGATTGTTGGGAGTCGTTGAGCTATTCGGGCATGTGGACTCACGTTCCGATTAGGTATTTGTTAATAGCATGTCATACATATTTCTAGCTAAAGGGCGTATAAATTTATGTTTCTATTGCGCATGGATTTGGATTTATCGATCCCTCTAGAGTCATGATCACCCATTTTACCTTGAACTATGTTTGTGCAGGTTGTGATTTGAGATACCAATGGGTTTTCGGATTGATTAGTTTAAGCATAAAGGTGGAAGATTTATCTGTTTAAAGTGATCCTTTCTGCTAGCTACTTGATGTATTCTTAAATGATTTCCTTGTGCATGTCATCTATATGTTGGTGCAATGTATTCTTTACATGCATTAGACTTGTTTAGTCGAGATAGGATATTTTATATCATATTCTCTATCTTTCATATCCTATTATGTTATTTATGTATTCTTTTCAATCTCTATCATATCTATATTTATACTAAATTAAAAGTGAAAAGCCCTTAAGTTAAAAGTTAAATTACTAAATTACCCTTCTAAATAATTAATTTAATTTTTCACTTGAAATTAAATAAATGGTGTCGATTAGTTTATAGTTGATATAGCCCGCCTATTTCCACCTATTGCAAAACAAAGTGATGCTTCAAAGGCCAAACTTTAAGAGTTTGCCATTTGGATAAATTGTCTTCTTGTCCAAGGTTTCTATTTCTAATAATAAGAAAAGACGACAAATGAAATGCTTTTGACGGCAGCTACCATATTGTTCATGGAACAATTCTCCTTTCTGGTAGAAAACTTGGCTATGGTATTTTATATTGACACGTACACAAACTTAATTTCTTGATGGCTTTCATTGTTTAAAGAAGAAAATCACTGCAAAGACATTAAAATAATATTCTAAAACGGGCAAAGAGGTTTTCATGAATGTCTACCACATTATACAGAGGCAATAGGATTTCCAAGGTGTCAGTTGTAACATAAAGAATTTTGAAGGTCAGATGCATTTAAAAAGTTTTTTCCTGCTTCATGAAAAAAAAGTTAGTATTAATTTTTTTAATTATCAACAATATTTAAGATATTGCTTAAAACTTGACATTTGTGATATGGAGAAAGACGAAGCCATACTTTTTGATGCTGCAAAATGATTACTAGATTACAATGTCAAAGAGCATATTCAATCAATCTCTAGAAAGATTAGAACATTATTTATTTAAAACTTTAGTATACTATTAGTTTCAAATTAATTTAATCAAGGGAAGAAAAATTGATCCATAAGTTTCTTGTAGAATATAGGAATATTTTTAGAGACGCCCCTCAAAGTTGACTTCATAACACTAATCTATCATGTGATTTACAATTTTTTTGTTTATATTTATTTTTTATTTTCTTTGTAATAATTATTTTAACCTAAATATCATAAATTATAAAAATTATGATATTACAAAACATCTTTTTTTGAAACTTTTAATTGAAAAATACACAATCATTAACAACACTAGAACTAGGATAATAATGGTTCACAGTTACTGAAATAAGTAAAAGAATATTTTTGTTTGAAGAACGAAGGTGAACGAATACAACAACAACAACCCAGTATAATCCCACAAGTGAAGGTGAACGAATATTAGTGGAATATTGGTTCTAGAAAAAAAAATAGCACTTCAATAGTGGTCAAAGCTGATAGGAGGTGATGATTATTCCGTAGAAGTAGTCGAGGTACGCGTAATCTGGCGCGGACATTATTATTATTAAAGAAAATAGTGGTCAATTCATGCAAGTACAGTAGCGATCCAATTATAACCGGTAAACAGAGTTGTCCAGACACTATAAAAGATACTGTGACGACCCGACCCGTCGTTTCGTGAGTTACCGCCCCGTTTTTCCCATTTCCTATTTCTTTATGCTTCATTATCAGTGTTGGGTGTGAACGAGTTGATTTGGATTGGTTTTAGTAGGAAATGAGACACTTAGTCTCTTTAAGGAAGGTTTGTTTTGGAAAAGTCAACCGGACGTTGACTTATGTGTAAATGATCTCGGATCGGAATTTTTATGATTTGTCTAGCTCCATTAGGTAATTTATGACTTAGGAGCGCGATCGGAATTGGTTTTGGAGGTCCGGTGTGGAATTTGGCTTGAATTGGCGAAAGTAGTATTTTAGCGATTTCTGGTTGATAGGTGAGATTTTGATCCAAGGGTAGGAATGAAATTCTGAGAGTTGTTGTAGCTTCATTATGTGATTTGGGATGTGTGTGCAAAATTTCATATCATTCGGAGGTGATTTGGTCGGGTTTTTGATCAAATGCGTGTTTCGGAAGTTTTTGGAAAACTTAGGCTTGAATTCGATGTGAATTGATGGTTTTGATGTTGTTTTAGGTGTTTCTTTGATTGGAAAAAGTTTGAACGATATTATGGGGTGTGTTGGCATATTTGGTCGGGGTCACATGAGGCTCGGATAAGTTTTGGAAGAGTTTTTGGAAAAATTTTGTTGTTTTGAGCATAAACACGTAATGACCCAACGGTCCATTATTAGTTCTAGAGATCGAAATTTTATTTCGAGATTTCCAGAATTTAAATAATGAATTATAGGAGTGATCTGGAAAGTTTGGTCTAATTTCATCAAGTCGCGATTGGGTTTTTTACGCGAAACATGAGTTAATTGTTTAACGAGCGAAATGGATATCACACTGAGCAAACGAGCTTCGAAATTGAGTTTCGATTGAATGACTATGTTCGTATCATTATTTGTGACTCATAGGAACAAGAATCATCTAATTCCGAGTTCGTATGGTGGAGTTAGAGCCTTTTTAGTGAAAATAAATATTGCTGGTGCAGAAGGTTCTGGTGTGCACCTTTAGCGACCGGATTTGGGACTTTTAGTGACGGGAATGGGTCTTTTAGCGACCAGATTTGGGTTATTAATGCTGTTCTGGTTTTCTTTGCTCATTTTCACATTTTTTTGGTGAAAGAACACGGCTTGGGGCGATTTTTGAGCAAGAAATCATGGGAAATCTTGAGGTAAGTCACTTGTGATTATTTCTACTCCATAATATTGAATTATCATCGAATAATCCGACTAGATTACATGTTTTTGAGGAGTAAATTGGGGATTTAGGCCTATGGATTTCAAAATAAGATTTGAAGATTTGAGGGTCGAGTTGATGTCCGATTTTGGTAAATTTTATATGTATGGACTCGTGGCGAGATAAGGAATCTGTTGATGTTAATTTTTCTGAATTTCGAAAAGTGGGCCCGGGGCTCGAGTCTTGCCAAATTTCGGGATTTTGATATTTTTCAGTTATTTTCGATTGGGTATTGTTCCTACATCATAATGTGACATATTCGTTCTAATTTTGGATTGATTCGACGCATGAAGAGGCCAATTCGGGGGGCAAAGGCGTCGCGAATTAAAGAAATAGTTGGTTTGAGGTGAGTAATTGATGTAAATGATATCCTGGGGGTTTGAAACCCCGGAATTTCACATCATAACGCTATATTGAGGTGACTTGCATGCCGGATAACGGGCATGGGGTAGAGCACCATTGGGGATTGTGACTTGGTCCGTCTCGAGAGATGTTTTTTTTTACCGTATTTTCTACTTGAACTAAATTGAGAATCATCTTTACTTAGATTTGATTGTTACATTTGGGCTTCTTGCCAATTATTTGAATCCTTCAGGGATTGATATCACTGTTTTCGCATATTTTGCATATCATTTGATCTCAGTCCAAGGTTTTAAAAAATGTTTTGCAAACTCAGCCATCTTTCTAAGATTTGAAAACTTAAATGATAATTCTAAATGATATTTCGGGCTGAGAACTATTGTTTTACGAATGCCCAAGGGGCTTATTATGATTTCTCGACTGAGCATGGATCGGGCTGCGCGCCGAAGTAGTGATTTGAAATAGTGGTAACAATGACACTGTATGATGTGACTTGAAACAGTGGTAACAATGACACTGTGTGATATAAATTGGTCAGGTAACAATGACTGACCAGGACTTGATTGATGCCACGAGATGGCTTGTTATTGCGCTCGGGCTGTAGGAGCCCCTCCGGAGTCTGTACACACCCCCAATGAGCGTCGTCGACGATAAATAAATATGGATGGCTCGGGCTGCACGCCGCAGTGGGTACGAGAGGGTACTGTCATATGCATTGCATTGCACTCATGCATTTATTCCTTATCTACATTATCTACCATAATAATTATGGGCTCTTACTTCATTGACTCGTTGCTTCATACTGTTCTGAGCCTGAGGGGCTGATACTGTTCTGAGATACTGAGCCCGAGGGGCCGATTTCTACTTATTATTTTGATACTGAGCCCGAGGGGCAGATTTCTAATTACTATTTTGATACTAAGTCCGAGGGGAAGATTTCTACTTGTTATTTTGATATTAAGCCCGAGGGGCAGATTTCTACTTGTTGTTTTGATATTGAGCTCGAGGGGCAGGTTTCTACTTATCATTTTACTACCAAATTACCTGTTTTACTGGTTTAAAAGAAATTTCACATGATATTTCACTGAATTGTTATTTTAAATGATTTCACTGCTTCTGTATAGAATGTTGTGTGCCTTAACGTGTTTTCTTACCTTCAGTCATTATTTATATTTTTTACTCACTGGGTCGGAGTACTCACATTACTCCCTACACCATGTGTGCAGGTACAGGTATTCCAGAGGCATAGAGCGAGTTTTTTGCTGTTCAGTTTTCATCGGAGTTATCGAGGTAGCTGCATGGCGTTTGCAGACCCGTTTTCTCCCTTATCTTCTGTTATTTATGATATCTTCAGACTTTGTTCCTAATTCCATACTTTGTAGAATTTTAGTAAACTCTGTAGTAGCTCATGACTTGTGACACCCCGGTTAGGGCTGAGTTGGGTTGGATTTCCGTATTTTATCTATATTTTCCGCTATTGGATATTATTAAACCATGTTTATACTAAAATTATGTTAATTAATAGTCTTAAAAGGATGAATTGGGTTGAATGGCTGGCCTTGTCTTCATGAGATGCGCCATCATGACCAGGTTCGGGAATTGGGTTGTGACAAGTTGGTATCAGAGCCTAGGTTACTAGGTCTCGCGAGTCATGAGCAGGTTTAGTAGAGTCTCGCGGATCAATACGGAGACGTCTGTATTTATCCTTGAGAGGCTACAGAACCTTTAGGAAAACTTCATATTCTTGAATTCTTATCGTGCGTCCTTGATTCAGTTGGAAAAAAAAAAGTAACTCTTACAATTTCATCCACGTGTTCGTATGCGCGAACGAGCGCTCAGTATTAGATGTGCCTTGATGGCTTGTAATTCTCCGGACGAAGGGCGAGACGTAATCGCTATGAGTTTGATGTTAGGCCAGTCTGGAGGATTTGAGGCTAGATCCTTGCCTATGGCTTGAGCACCGAAGTGCTGATTGTGCGAGCAAGAGTTTTGAAATTTTATGTCTGGTATTGTCCCTATTAGTGGGAATGATGGTTGGATAGCCACGTGAGGAGTATGTTAGTATTGCGAGATATATCTATATGACTTGGAGGTGACGAGGAAGGGCGTCAGGATAATAGATGAACTATTAAGTGTTTGATTTTCATTGTGATCTGATGTGTAGCCCCGAGTTATGGGCGCGTGAAGAATCTTTTCATGTCTCCTGTTTGGAGTGAAGTAAATTTCATGTTACGGTATGAGTTTAGACTCAGGAAGACTAAGTGATTGTGTAATGTGAATGACGGTGGAAGGTATACAAAAATATTAATTAGAAGTGAAACATGTGGGTTATCTCCTGCGGAGTGTTCTAAGGTGGTGCGATTCTTATACTGTCTATTAGAAGATCTCATTTACAAGTAAAGAATATGCGTTGAAATCTAAATTTGGTCGCCTAGAGAGTGGGCTTAACTGTTATGTGAGTGAATGCAAGAATTGTAGAAGAGTTAAAATTCTAGATGATTTGTGTTTCCACAAGCTTATGAAGGAGTGAGTTCAATCTCACTATGGTATTACAACAATAATAGAGTATGTGCATTATGATTTATTGAGTGCATTTTGATCTATGTATTTGAGCCAAGTTGGGGAGTTTGCTATTAAATAAGTTGATTGCACGATTTTGTGCTATATTGGTTCCAGTTTGAGGCATGTTGGTGAGTCAGTTATTGCTTACGGGGATTAAGGTCGATCAGGCGGTGGACATGCCTGTTTTTTTATGTTATTGCTTGAAATGCTATCATTACATGAATTGTCCAGTCTGCCACAGAGATGCCTCTGTATTATTCGATCCCGATTCCACTTATTCTTATTTGTCCTCATATTTTGCTCATTATTTGGGTACGCCCCGAGAGTTTCCTTCTTTACCTGTTCATGTATCTACCCCGGTGGGCGATACTGTTGTTGTGGACTGTGTGTACCGGTCATGTGTTGTGATTATTGAGGGTCTGAAGACCCGAGTTGATCTATTTCTATTGAGCATGGTGGACTTTGATGTTATATTGGGCATGGATTGGTATTTCTGTGTCATGTTATTCTAGACTGTCATGCTAAGACAGTTACTTTGGCTATGCCGGGTGTACCGCGGATCGAGTGGTGTGGTATGACTGATTATGTTCCTAGCAGAGTAATTTCTTTCTTGAAAGCCCAGCGTATAGTTGGGAAGGGTTGTCTGTCATATCTAGCATTTGTGCTAGATGTTGGAGCTGAGATTCCTAGTATTGATTCTATCCCAATTGTGAGGGATTTTTCATCCATTGCATCGCCCTTGACCAAGTTGACTCAGAAGGGTGCACCATTTGTATGGTCGGACGAATGTGAGAAGAGCTTTCAGGAGCTCAAGACAGCTTTGACCACAGCTCTAGTGTTAGGTTTTGCCATCAGCTTCAGATTCATATACCGTATATTGTGATGCTTTACAGATGTTTTATGGCAATATTTTTGGGTTGGTGACCTACATGGCCTGGTCAAGCCAGAGGAATTCCGTTTTGATAACTTGGGTATGTGTGAGCAGATTTGAAAGTTTTCTTGATGGTTTTTACCATAGTTCGAGCCGGATATCTTCTACCGGTACGCGGAACATATTGTATATTATGAACTCCTCCTAAATGGGAGCAAATAGAAGATTTCTAACTGCCGGAACGTAATTTTCCTATAGCCCAGAAATTTCTAATGAGATTTTGTGTTTGCAACAAGATGGCATGATAGACGTGGTGTGTGGTACATGATTAATATTTTCATGTGCAACATGACAGTTCATTCTTAAAGGGAAGGTCACGAGTTCTGGATGGAATAGTCAGTTTCAGGTATTTAGATGAATGTTATAACTGCTCGGTAAGACCTTAGAAGGGTGCCCACTATATTTTAACCAACAAATGTCTATTGGTATTTCAACACCCACTTGGTTGATCGACTGCCAATATTTCGATCTTGCTATGTATTGTAGGAAAATTTTGAGAATAATTATCAAGAAATGATCGTACTTGAGGTATGTGTCAGTCATTGAGTGCTGAGGTTGTGATCAGTTACGGTGATTTATGTAATCTAGGAATTTGGAGACGGGGAATTCTCAAAAATATACTATTTAGGGATTGTGGCATGTTTGAGGGGAGTGTCTTATCTAAACTCTTTGGATGCACTAGTTGAGCTAATTGATGGTGATAACTATGCGCTGTGAGCGCGAATATATGTGAGGGTTGAACCTGTGTGCAAGCACCGAGCTAATATTCATGCTCGGAAGATACGTAGGCTATGATATGCCTAGAGGGGGATATTGGGCTAAGGTATAATGTTTCTCGTATTCGTAACTCTGTTAAGAACTATCTGGATATACTTGAGATTTCCAAGATGCTAAATTCTAGAACAAACTTGGTAATTACTAATTCTGTGTTAACTTGCTAATTTGAGCTATGATAGCGCAGTTTGCTCATGCCTACGATATAGAGTGTTATTTATTCCAGTCAAGGAGAATGAGAATCTTGTTTTAGTTAGCATATACATGTGTACTTGTTGGATTGCTTCTATATGATATGCTTGGACTGGAGGCCTGTGACCGTGCTAGGTGGATTATGTTATTGGCAGCTAAGTTGCTCGTGAGGTTGATGTCAATGTGAGCTATAGAAGAGCCGATTATTATTGTTCTATTCATATATCTTGGTTCCACTGTGATTGACGAGCCCATAGCATATTGTTGGGGTGGTACTTGTGGAACTTGCAAAGCGACTCTTTTCTTTAAGGTATTCTTCCTTTTTTTGGGGTAACCAGATGGCGCAATAGTGAGGTCGGTATGGCATTGTATTATGTAATTCTCCGTGGGTATGGTGATTCACTGGTGGTACTAGATATCAAATTGCGCTTGGTTGATGATTTTGAGCATGGTGACTTGGGGTGTCTCATGTAAACTAGTGTCTGGATAGGGTCGCGTATGGCGGCGAAGCTATGTGGAGATATGACCTTCCGGGTTAGATTTTGTGTTATATTTCTATGATGTGAGACGGGTTCTCAGCCTTGTGTTGTGGTGGTACTGGTGAGCTTGAGGTACAACACTTTCGTTTGAGTCATTTTCATGAATTGAGTATGCTCGAACTGTTGCTTATTGGCGCGCGTATTGTGCGAGTGGTGGCTTAGGCCTGTATTGATGTGTCATGTCACCAGAATAATGTGTTGGATTAGAAGAGATCAGTGGGATCATTAATGAATACGAACGGATTTGATTTCAGCATGTTGGAAGGATAATATCGAGCTTCGGCTCAGAAATTTGATGTAGCATTTGCCAAAGGAGAAGTGGCTTCATGAATGGTTGATATGGAAAATGGTTATGGCTTACCGCGTGATTTAGTTAGCATTGGCAGTATGTAAAAGTGTTGAGATGACACTTTAGTTGATAAGAGTTTTTCTATTGGTATTTGGGTGTTGTGTGCAACTGCTGTGATTAGAAGTTATCACTACAAGTGTTTGAGTTATGTGGTCTATCACGTAATTGCACCTGAGTTTGCAGGTATCGGTTATTATAGCTGGTTCGGGCTTATTCTGAATATAGATGTGAGGTTCTAATCTTGTGTATGATTTCGGAAGGTGCAGTGTGGTTCTATGGTTTATGGACTAGATGGATTGTGAAATTTCAGCTATGTTGTGTTATCGGACCTATGCGAGATGAGGTAGTGTGGGATAACCCACGGGTATATTCTTGGTAAGGCCGTTCAGCTATTGGTTGGCTTCTAGGACAACTCTGGGTACGCTCGAGGACGAGCGTTTGTTTAAGTTGGGGAGGATGTGATGACCCGACCCGTCGTCTCGTGAGTTACCGCCCCGTTTTCCCCATTTCCTATTTCTTTATGCTTCATTATCAGTGTTGGGTGTGAACGAGTTGATTTGGATTGGTTTTAGTAGGAAATGAGACACTTAGTCTCTTTAAGGAAGATTTGTTTTGGAAATGTCAATCGGACGTTGACTTATGTGTAAATAATCTCGGATCGGAATTTTTATAATTTGTCTAGCTCCATTAGGTAATTTATGACTTAGGAACGCGATCGGAATTGGTTTTGGAGGTCCGGTGTGGAATTTGGCTTGAATTGGCGAAAATAGTATTTTAGCGATTTCCGGTTGATAGGTGAGATTTTGATCCAAGGGTCGGAATGGAATTCCGATAATTGTTGTAGCTTCATTATGTGATTTGGGATGTGTGTGCAAAATTTCATATCATTCGGAGGTGATTTGGTCGGGTTTTTGATCAAATGTGTGTTTCGGAAGTTTTTGGAAAACTTAGGCTTGAATTCGATGTGAATTGATGGTTTTGATGTTGTTTTAGGTGTTTCGTTGATTGGAAAAAGTTTGAATGATGTTATGGGGTGTGTTGGCATGTTTGGTCGGGGTCACATGAGGCTCAAATAAGTTTTGGAAGAGTTTTTGGAAGATTTTTGTCGTTTTGAGCATAAGCACGTAATGATCCAAAGGTCCATTTTTAGTTCTAGAGATCGAAATTTTATTTCGAGATTTCCATAATTTAAATAATGAATTATAGGAGTGATCTAGAAAGTTTGGTCTAATTTCATCAAGTCGCGATTGGGTTTTTGACGCGAAACATGAGTTAATCGTTTAACGAGCGAAATGGATATCGCACTGAGCAAACGAGCTTCTAATTGAGTTTCGATTGAAGGACTATGTTCGTATCATTATTTGTGACTCATAGGAACACGAATCATCGAATTCCGAGTTCATACGGTGGAGTTAGAGCCTTTTTAGTGAAAATAAATATTGCTGGTGCAGAAGGTTCTGGTGTGCACCTTTAGCGACCAGATTTGGGACTTTTAGCGACGGGAATGGGTCTTTTAGCGACCAGATTCGGGTTATTAATGTTGTTCTGGTTTTCTTTGCTCATTTTCACGTTTTTTTGGTGAAAGAACACGGATTGGGGCGATGTTTGAGCAAGAAATCATGGGAAATCTTGAGGTAAGTCACTTGTGATCATTTCTACTCCATAATATTGAATTATCATCGAATAATCCGACTAGATTACATGTTTTTGAGGAGTAAATTGGGGATTTAGGCCTAGGGATTTGAAAATAAGATTTGAAGATTTTAGGGTTGAGTTGATGTCCGATTTTGGTAAATTTTATATGTATAGACTCGTGGAGAGATAAGGAATCCGTTGATGTTAATTTTTCTGAATTTTGAAAAGTGGGCCCGGGGCTCAGGTCTTGCCAAATTTCGGAATTTTGATGTTTTTCAGATATTTTCGATTGGGTATTGTTCCTACAACATAATGTGACATATTCGTTCTAATTTTGGATAGATTCGACGCACGAAGAGGCCAATTCGGGGGGCAAAGGCGTCGCGAATTAAAGAAATAGTCGGTTTGAGGTGAGTAATTGATGTAAATGATGTCCTGAGGGTTTGAAACCCCAAAATTTCACATCATAACGCTATATTGAGGTGACTTGCATGCCGGATAAGGGGCGTGGGGTAGAGCACCATTGGGGATTGTGACTTGGTCCGTCCCGAGAGATGTTTTTTTTATCGTATTTTCTACTTGAACTAAATTGAGAATCATCTTTACTTAGATTTGATTGTTACATTTGGGCTTCTTGCCAATTATTTGAATCCTTCAGGGATTGATATCATTGTTTTCGCATATTTTGCATATCATTTGATCTTAGTCCAAGGTTTTAAATACTGTTTTGCAAACTCAGCCATCTTTCTAAGATTTAAAAACTTAAATGATAATTCTAAATGATATTTCGGGCTGAGAACTATTGTTTTACGAATGCCCAAGGGGTTTATTATGATTTCTAGACTGAGTATGGATCGGGCTGCGCTCCGAAGCAGTGATTTGAAACAGTGGTAACAATGACACTGTATGATGTGACTTGAAACAGTGGTAACAATGGCACTGTGATATAAATTGGTCAGGTAACAATGACTGACCAGGACTTGATTGATGCCACGAGATGGCTTGTTATTGCGCTCGGGCTGTAGGAGCCCCTCCGGAGTCTGTACACACCCCCAGTGAACGCCGTCGACGATAAATAAATATAGATGGCTTGGGATGCACGCCGCAGTGGGTACCAGAGGGTACTGTCATATGCATTGCATTGCACTCATGCATTTATTCCTTATCTGCATTATCTGCCATAATAATTATGTGCTCTTATTTCATTGACTGGTTGCTTCATACTGTTCTGAGCCTGAGGGCCTGATACTGTTCTGAGATACTGAGCCCGAGGGGCCGATTTCTACTTATTATTTTGATACTGAGCCAGAGGGGCAGATTTCTAATTACTATTTTGATACTGAGCCCGAGGGGCAGATTTCTACTTGTTATTTTGATACTGAGCCCGAGGGGCAGATTTCTACTTGTTGTTTTGATATTGAGCCCGAGGGGCAGGTTTCTACTTGTCATTTTACTACCAAATTACCTGTTTTACTGGTTTAAAAGAAATTTCACATGATATTTCACTGAATTGTTATTTTAAATGATTTCACTGCTTCTGTATAGAATGTTGTGTGCCTTAACGTGTTTTCTTACCTTCAGTCATTATTTATATTTATTACTCACTGGGTCGGAGTACTCACATTACTCTCTGCACCATGTGTGCAGGTACAGGTATTCCTGAGGCATAGAGCGAGTTTTCTGCTGTTCAGTTTTCATCGGAGTTATCGAGGTAGCTGCATGGCGTTCGCAGACCCGTTTTCTCCCTTATCTTCTGTTATTTATGATATCTTCAGACTTTGTTCCTAATTCCATACTTTGTAAAATAATAGTAAACTCTGTAGTAGCTCAAGACTTGTGACACCCCGGTTAGGGCTGAGTTGGGTTGGATTTCCGTATTTTATCTATATTTTCCGCTACTGGATATTATTAAACCATGTTTATACTATAATTGTGTTAATTAATTGTCTTAAAAAGATGAATTGGGTTGAATGACTGGCCTTGTTTTCATGAGAGACGTCATCATGACCAGGTTCGGGAATTGGGTCGTGACAGATACATAAATAAGAAAATAGACGGGATGAAGCTTGAATTGCCTCATGTTGGTCGGAAATGACATTGCCAGAAAATATAAAAGCCACAACGGTGAAGTCATCAACGATAGAGATAAAACTTAACCATGGCCAGAATAATCACATCAATGGTAGTTGGTTGAACAACGAATTTTCATAAAAGATATTTGCTTAATTAATTAAATAAAAAATATTTAAAAGGATAAATTTATCAAATCATAATTTTAAAATTAAAAATAAATAACTTGAAAGAATTGTTACACAAAAATGTATATAAGAAGTATAATATCATAAACTACAAGGGGTGTTTAGCAATATGAAGCCAAACATAAAATAATGTCTCTGAAACTATCTCAAAAGTATAAATTAACTTCTAACATATGAATATAATGTTGCAGATGAATAATTCAAGTACTGTTATAAAGTGGTGTTGAGTAAAGATTAAAGTCAATTTATGTATCAATTTAGGGGATGCAACTTCAAACTAAACCGATAATCCCATACTTTTATCTGCGAAATTAATTCTGTCATTTTTTAGCCGTTTTTCCATTAGAAAGGCTTTTGAAGGCGAATATTTCAATGGATGAGTATCAACACGTTATACATCTCATATTAGATCCCTAGAAGAAAAAAACTACATTAATAAATGAACTTGAAAATGTTGATACAATCACATTTGGGGAAGAAGATAAATTTGCAACAATACGAAGGAAGAGGACAAAAAGAAACAATAAAGATCAACGTTCAATGACTAATAAAATATTAAAATCGAAAAAGATTAGTGGTCCTTTTTTTAACAATGAAATAAAGTATGAACTAATTTGATTTATGAAATTATATTTTGTCAAAAAAAATATTATTGTTTGTGTGTCAATTTAAATATCAAATTTAGCATTTTTGCTCATATAAAAGTAACTTAAGCTGGCATAGTACTCAAAATTTAATTTTTTACTCTTGCTTTCTAGATCCTGTGTGAAATAAGTGAATTTATCCATTTGATACATTCTTGATTGATTGAGACAAAACGATCCCCTTTCATCATTTTGATCCATAATTATTCTAATGCTTTTATTCTCTATTGATTTTCACAAATATTTAATCTTTCAATATTTTCATATAAAAATTATTATTCATTCAAAAAAGACGTCAACGTCATACATACTATAAGTATAATGAAATGATCAATTCTATGTTATTAATTTGTTTAGTTAGATGATTCATTATTTTCATAAATTTGGATATCAACTATTGATTTTAATAGTTTATTTGAAGCAAAGTGTTGCTCGATTAAACAAACACAATCAAGGCATGAACTTACACTAGGAATGTCATTTATAAGGAAGTATTAGGTTAGATGCAATGAACTTACACTAGGAATGTCATTTATAAGGAAGTATTAGGTTAGATGCATTTTATTGTATATATGTCTGTACCTCATAAAAATAAAATGAGAAAAACAAATCACATTTATCTAATTAAACTTCGATTATTCATCTTTGTAGGTTTGGACAGTAACCAATCATCTTGATCTCGACAAACAAGTCAGCCACATAACCTGTACTTTTTTTCATGTATATCTATTTAGCCTGTACAAAATATTGTATACCGTATGACTCGACATACACGTGCTCGAGAAACTAGTTTATTAAATAGCATAGGTTTATATAGTAAGTACCTTTTTGACAATATCCTTGATACTATTTCGCTAGCGATATCCTTTTTGATATGAGTACATGGAGTCGATTGTACTTATACGGCGACACTTATTTACGGACTCTTGCAATAAATAACGCTGAATATTAAGTTTCTTGACATTTTTAAACAAATGTCATAAAAATGAGACTGTTAATAAAGACTGTCATAAAATTTTGTGACTTTTGATTTAAATGTCACAATATTAGTCAGAGTTAAACGACTTTTATAATTAAGAGTTGGGATTTAACTACAAAAATAAAGAAATAAAGTAGTAGTAAATAGTAGAACTAAATTTCAATTTCGAGTTATCCCAACGCCGACCAGTCACCTTCTTCTCCGTCTGCCGAGATCCAAGCATGTGGAACGACAGATCGCCGCTCATCCCCCGACATCTGTTGGTAACCAATCTCGTCTTTGTCACCTTATTTTATCCAATCTCACGAGAAGCGAAACCCTAGAGGACCCTCAATTCTCTCCTCAAATGATTTACAAACTAAGGAGAAAGAATTGAGACCCAAATATGAAGCTAATCAGAAGTTTTCTTTTGCTCTTTGCACATTCTGGCTCTTAATCGATAAATCTGCCTTATTCTTTAGTTCAAGTGAAATAAATTTGGTATTATTGCAATAATTTATTTGTATAAAGTTATTACCACCATAAGTCTTCTATGAATAAAGGGGATTAGGATTTTTATTCTAAAGTTGAGCAATTTGTTCTTCATCAAGTTATTTTTGCTCTTTAGATTAGTGATTGTATATGTTTGAAATTCAAGTCATTATTTCTATAATACAAGACATGTCCATGAATATATATAATTGCAGTTGTAGATTAGTATACTTTGCTAGTTTGTAGCCCAGAAACTCCCGCTGTAAATTGGGTATTTACAACCTGCTTGAGAATCCCCAGTAAATATTAGTATTGTATTTTTGTAGCCTTTAAAATTCTACAAAAGCAGACATTGGATATTGGATTGCTATATCATAGTGGTTGTTATGGTAAGCCTTTCACCCTGTTACTTTTAGATGATTTTTTATACTATTAATATGTTGTTTAGTCATTCCTAATTTAAGAAGGAACTTAGTGTTGTTTCTTCTTGGTTATTGGTAGAGAATGCTTCAATTTACCTTTATTTACTGCTAGAATATTTTAATACTCTTTGAATCTAAACACAATATTATTTGCTATAGTGAAACTTGATTAATAAAGGTAGTGCAAAAACAGAGGAGATTGATTCAATTATGAGCTGTTTATTATATATATTAACCCAATTAAATTATGAGAATTTCACTTGGTTTGCTTGGGAATGGTTGAGTTCTTTTATTAGGAATAGTATGCTTTTGCTCTTGTATAGAGAAAACACGTCTAGGAGATTTTGGTATCATTGTCGTGGATCTTTTCTTTTCATGTATCCATGAACAGGTATGGATTGTTGCTTAGTGTTTAATGTGAGTTGTTATCTTCTTTACTGAAGGTTAAGAATTGAGCCCGTGACCGCCACTATGAGACATAGAATCCACTCTCCTCATGTGACTAAAGGTACTTTTCTTGTTATTAGTGCTAATCACATTTTTATTTGACGAGGGAGTTGCATGTAGTTCATTTCTTGTATCAAGTATAAAAATTATTTGCTAACTGTTAGAGACTATTTTACATCTTTACTTTTGACTTACTGCCAGAAACTTTTCTCTCATTTTCTTCATCATAGGTCATATGCAAAAATTAAGAGTATGTTTGGTGAAAAAGTGCCTCCATAGAGATTCCAGTTCCCTCTGTAGATGAAGGCTCACTATGACTAAGCAAAAAACCAATGTAGAGTCTGGTGAAGAGGGTATATAGATACCGGTTTCTGTTCTGCATGAAGGTTCACCAGAAGACCAGTAAAGAATGAGTGTTCTTGTAGTTGTCTGTCTGACATCTTGACTTGATTTTCAGATAGTGTTCTTTGTTTGTTTTGAAGATGTATTAAGGAACCTTTTATCATGTACTAGAACTATTATTGGATGGTGTGTATGAGACTTCAAAGCAGATATGTTAGTGCTTTGAATTTAAGTTTAATTTGTGTAGTATGACATTTGTAGAATCAAGTTGAATATGTGATTGTTGTATCATCTTAAAATTTATTTATTTTTTAATATACAAAAAGAAAAAGAAAAAACTAGGCCTACAAAAGGTTTCTTGTAGTGATACTACACTTTTGTATATTCTTCTGTAGGTTCTAAGCTGGTACCAGTGGGACCCAGGAGTCTCCTTAGGAGAATTTGCTTGAAAACTCAAGAAAGAGCTTGTAGTTAAGAGTATCTCTTTCAATTAAATTAACAAAGCATAAACTCTCTTAGCTAGTAATCACATAAGAAGATTTAGCTCACATAATGAGAACATCATATCAGAAACAAAAACTAGTAGAAAATGTATCTTGTAGTTAAGAGTGAAGGTATCTGGTTCATTCCACCTTATTCCTTGGTGATTACGGTTTAACAAATGTATATATGCAGACTAATTAATAAGGACTATATAACCCTCAAGGTCTTGGGCACAGCTAACAAGTGGAACAAGATCTTGAAGGACTGACAATTCCTAGCTCTCTATATATTTTTTTACAGCAAATATATAAAAATAAAATTAGGGAGTGAGTGACACTGTCTAAAGGGCCAAAAAAAGCTAGGATTTGTCAGTCCTTCATAAAATATTTTTTTAATTAGTTATCTATTTTTTGTCGAGCCGTGGAAACAGTCTCTTACAGAAATACAGGGTAAGGCTGCGTACGATAAACCCATGTGGTCCAGCCCTTCCCCGAACCCAACGCATAACGAAAGCTTAGTGCATCGGGCTGCCCTTTTTTAATCTATCTTTTGAGGCTTTATATCTGAGACACCCTTCCTAAAAGGCGGTCAAGAAATCTTTAGGTGTATTCAAGTTTTGTTTGTATTGTAATATTTCGCAATTTATTACCAAAAAAATAATCTTAGTGAAGAAACTATTTCTTACATATAAGTAGATTATTCATGACCTATTAGACCTTTTTATTAGTTCATATAAGAAAAAATATTTATTTTTTATAATTAATATTTATTTTCAAAATTTCAAAATATGTAATTATTATTTGTACGATCATACATGACACTAGAGTTATATTACTTTATGACGATGCAGTTTTTTAAATTTGCTATATTGTCTAATTATTGAAGTGTGATACTACAATCTTAGTAACTAGTGAAAAGAGACATTACCCACTATTGCTTTTAACCTTTTTCGTAAATATATTTAGCTGCTTTGGAGTGGCTGAAAACAAGAAGTTAAGTGATGATGTCCATCCCATTGATAAAAGTTTTTTTTGGTTTGACAGTTAACCTTGTTGATTTGGTTTGGTTTGATAGCCAACCTTGTTGAATTTCTTTGGTTTGGTAGCTAACTTTGTTGAATTGTGAAAAGTGTGTGTAAATTGTCAAATATGGTAGGCTTTAGAGAGTGAAGCTTTGGCTATAAAAGGAGAGCTTCAACTCTCATTTCCACATACCAACAAAGAGAGAAAGAAAGAGTGAGGTTTCACAGATAAGGTATAAGAAAATAGTTTGTGAGGAAATTAGAGAGTGAGCGATTTTGTAGTAAGGTGAAAATATCAAAAGAGGGTTATTTCTTTTGAGTGTTGTAGTGGTCTTTGGAGTATTTTACTCGGATCTACAAAGTGTAAAATTCCTTGCTATAATGATATTAGTTGCTCGTTTCAGGGCCGTAGTTTTTCCCTTATTCAAAAGGGTTTTCCACGTAAAAATCTTGGTGTTGTTGTCACTCTTTTATTCTTGTTAATTATCGTATCTCGGTGCTACGTTATTATTCCACTTTTAATGCCATGAACATTATTTCTGTGGGGGTTTATTCCCAACAATGGTATCAGGGCATGGGTTCTGCTCGTACACTGAAATACTATTCACTGTCGGTAGTACTATACTCGGTGAAAAATAAAAATGTCCGGAGTAAATTACGAGGTAGCAAAATTCAACGGAGATAACGGTTTCTCAACATGGCAAAGAAGGATGAGGGATTTGCTCATCCAACAAGGATTACACAAGGTACTAGATGTTGATGCCAAAAAGCCTGATACCATGAAAGCTGAGGATTGGGCTGACTTGGATGAAAGAGCTGCTAGTGCAATCAGGTTGCACTTATCAGATGATGTGGTAAATAACATCATTGATGAAGACATTGCACGTGAAATTTGGACAAGGTTGGAAAGCCTATACATGTCCAAAACGTTGACAAATAAATTATACCTGAAGAAGCAATTATACGCCCTACATATGAGTGAAGGTACGAATTTTTTGTCACATTTAAATGTGTTTAACGGACTGATCACATAGCTTGCCAACCTCGGAGTGAAATCGAGGAAGAAGATAAAGCCATCTTGCTAGTGAACTCGTTGCCATCTCCATACGATAATTTGGCAACAACCATCCTGCACGGTAAGACTACTATTGAGTTGAAAGATGTCACATCGGCTCTTCTACTCAATGAGAAGACGAGAAAGAAGCCTGAAAATCAAGGTCAGACTCTCATCACAGAAGGTAGAGGCAGGAGTTATCAAAGGAGTTCGAGTAACTATGGTAGATCCGGAGCTCGTGGGAAGTCAAAGAACCGATCCAAATTAAGATCCAGAAATTGCTACAACTGTGATCAACCAAGTCACTTCAAAAGAGATTGCCCAAATCCAAGGAAGGGCAAAGGTGAAACCAGTGGTCAGAAGAATGACAACAACACAACGCCATGGTGCAAAATAATGATAATGTTGTCCTTTTTATAAATGAGGAAGAGGAATGCATGCACCTGTCAGGTCTAGAGTCGGAATGGGTGGCCGACACAGCGACATCTTACCATGCCACACCAGTAAGAGATCATTTTTGCAGATATGTAGCAGGTGATTTCGGTATAGTGAGAATGGGTAACACAAGTTACTCAAAAATTGCGGGGATTGGTGACATTTGTATCAAGACAAATGTCAGATGCACATTGGTTCTAAAGGATGTGCGGCATGTACCTAATTTGTGAATGAACTTGATCTCAGGAATTGCTTTAGACCGAGATGGATACGAGAACTATTTTGCAAATCAAAAGTGGAGACTCACTAAGGGATCATTGGTGATTGCAAAGGGAGTTGCTCGCGGCACGTTGTACAGGACAAATGCAAATATATGCCAAGGTAAATTGAACGCGGCACAAGATGAGATTTCTGCAGATTTGTGGCACAAAAGAATGAGTCATATGAGCAAAAAGGGATTGCAGATTCTTGCCAAGAAATCACTCATTTCTTATGCTAAAGGTACAACAGTAAAACCTTGTGACTACTGTTAATTTAGTAAGCAACATAAAGTCTCATTTCAGACGTCTAAAAGAAAATTGAATATACTTGATTTAGTATATTCTGATATTTGCGGCCCAATGGAAATTGAACTAATGGGCGGTAACAAATATTTTGTTACTTTTATTGATGATGCTTCACGAAAATTATGGGTTTATATTTTGAAAACCAAAGATCAGGTTTTTCAAGTTTTTCAGAAGTTTCATGCTCTAGTAGAAAGGGAGACGGGTCGAAAGCTAAAGCGTCTCCGAAGTGACAATGGAGGTGAGTACACTTCAAGGGAATTTGAAGAGTATTGTTCAAGTCATGGGATCATACATGAAAAGACAGTTCCTGCAACCCTACAGCACAATGGCGTAGCCGAGATGATGAACCGCACCATTGTGGAGAAGGTGAGAAGCCTGCTCAGAATGACTATATTGCCTAAGTCATTCTGGGGTGAAGCAGTTCAGACAGCCTGTTACTTAATCAATAGGAGTCCATCAGTTCCGTTGGCGTTTGACATCCCAAAGAGAGTTTGGACCAACAAGGAGGTGTCCTACTCGTATCTGAAGGTGTTCGATTGCAGAGCTTTTGCACATGTACCAAAAGAGCAGAGAACAAAGCTGGATGATAAATCTTTTCCCTGCATATTTATCGGATATGGAGATGAAGAGTTCGGGTACAGATTGTAGGATCCTGTAAAGAAGAAGGTCATCAGAAGCAGAGATGTAGTCTTCCGAGAAAGTGAAGTTTGAACTGCTGCTGATATGTCAGAAAAGGCGAAGAATGGTATAATTCCTAACCTTGTTACTAGTCCTTCTACTTCTAACAATCCCACAAGTGCAGAAAGTACGACCGACGAGGTTGCCGAGCAAGGGAGCAACTTGGTGAGGTTATTGAGCAGGGGAGAAACTTGATGAATGTATCGAGGAAGTGGAGCACCCCACTGAGGAAGAAGAACAATCTCAACCTCTGAGGAGATCAGAGAGGCCAAGGGTAGAGTCATGCAGGTACCCTTCCGCAGAGTATGTCCTCATCAGTGATGAGGGGGAGACAGAAAGTCTTAAGGAGGTATTGTCCCATCCAGAAAGGAACCAGTGGATGAAAGCCATGCAAGAAGAGATGGAATCTTTACAGAAAAGTGGCATGTACAAGCTGGTTGAACTTCCAAAGGGTAAAAGACCACTCAAATGCAAATGGGTCTTTAAACTCAAGAAAGATGGAAATGGCAAGCTGGTCAGATACAAAGCTCGATTGGTGGTTAAAGGCTTCGAACAGAAGAAAGGTATTGATTTTGATGAAATTTTCTCACCTGTTGTCAAAATGACTTCTATTTGAACAATTTTGAGCTTAGCAGCTAGCCTAGATCTTGAAGTGGGCAGTTGGATGTGAAAACTGCATTTCTTCATGAAGATTTGGAAGAGGAGATTTATATGGAGCAGGCAAAAGGATTTGAAGTAGTTGGAAAGAAACACATGGTGTGCAAATTGAATAGAAGTCTTTACGGATTGAAGCAGGCACCAAGCCAGTGGTATATGAAGTTTGACTCATTCATGAAAAGTCAAACATACCTAAAGACCTATTCTGATCCATGTGTATACTTCAAAAGATTTTCTGAGAATAATTTTATTATATTGTTGTTGTATGTGGATGACATGTTAATTGTAGGAAAAGACAAGGGATTGATAGCAAAGTTAAAGGGAGATCTGTCCAAGTCATTTGATATGAAGGACTTGGGCCCAGCACAACAAATTCTAGGGATGAAGATAGTTCGAGAGCGAACAAGCAGAAAGTTGTGGCTATCTCAGGAGAAGTACATTGAACGTGTACTGGAACGCTTCAACATGAAAAGTGCTAAGCCAATCAGTACACCTCTTGCTGGTCATCTAAAGTTGAGCAAGAAGATGTGTCCTACAAAAGTGGAGGAGAAAGGGAACATAGCTAAAATTCCTTATTCTTCAACAGTCGGAAGTTTAATGTATGCAATGGTATGCACTAGACCTGATATTGCTCACGCAGTTGGTGTTGTCAGCAGGTTTCATGAAAATCTCGGAATAGAACATTGGGAAGCATTCAAGTGGATACTCAAGTACCTGAGAGGTACCACGAGAGATTGTCTCTACTTTGGAGGATCTGATCCAATCTTAAAGGGCTATACAGATGCTGATATGGCAGGTGACATTGATAATAGAAAATCCACTACTGGATATTTGTTTACATTTTCAGGGGGAGCTATATCATGGCAGTCGAGGTTGCAGAAGTGTGTTGCACTCTCTACAACTGAAGCGGAGTATATTGCCGCTACCGAAGCTGGCAAGGAGATGATATGGTTGAAACGGTTCCTTCAAGAGCTTGGATTGCATCAAAAGGAGTATGTCGTCTATTGTGACAGTCAAAGTGCAATAGACCTTAGCAAGAACTCTATGTACCATGCAAGGACCAAACACATTGACGTGAGATATCATTGAATTCGAGAAATGGTAGATGATGAATCTCTAAAAGTCTTGAAGATTTCTATAAGTGAGAATCCCGCAGATATGCTGACCAAGGTGGTACCAAGGAACAAGTTCGAGCTATGCAAAGAACTTTCCAGCATGCACTCAAACTAGAAGACAATGCTACCTCCTCTAGATGAATGAGACTGGAGGGGGAGATTGATGATGTCCATCCCATTGAAGAAGTATTAGGCATGTGCCTAATAAAAGTTTTCTTTGATTTGGTAGCCAACCTTGTTGACTTGGTTTGGTTTGGTAGCCAACCTTGTTGAATTTCTTTGGTTTGGTAGCCAACTTTGTTGAATTGTGAAAAGTGTGTGTAAATTGTCAAATATGGTAGACTTTAGAGAGTGAAGCTTTGGCTATAAAAGGAGAGCTTCAACTCTCATTTTCACACACCAACAAAGAGAGAAAGAAAGAATGAGGTTTCACAGATAAGGTATAAGAAAATAGTCTGTGAGGAAATTAGAGAGTGAGCGATATTGTAGTAAGGTGAAAATATCAAAAGAGGGTTATTTCTTTTGAGTGTTGTAGTGGTCTTTGGAGTATTTTACTCGGATCTACAAAGTGTAAAATTCCTTGCTGTAGTGATATCAGTTGCTCGTTTCAGGGCCGTGGTTTTTCCCTTATTCAAAAGGGTTTTCCACGCAAAAATCTTGGTGTTGTTGTCACTCTTTTATTCTTATTAATTATCGTATCTCAGTGCTACGTTATTATTCCGCTTTTACCGTGAATATTATTTCTGTGGGGGTTTATTCCCAACATTAAGAACTTCCAATTGGACATTCTCCTTATCCAAATAAAATAACTCATATGATATTAGCAAATCTAACCAACCTTTTCCTACTTGCAATTACTTGAATACAACGTTTCAATATATTGCATCATCAAATCTTGTACTGATCAAATATTAAAAGACAACAATGGATGCAATACATCACCCATACTACACCAGCTTTCAACCTTTTAATTTCTTTTTCCTTTTCTTTTATATTTTTTCTTTTTTTTCCCCCATAATCTATCAGTATAATTCTTTCAACAGATCTTTGTCTTTCTGATTTAACCAAATAACTGCTTTCCTCTTAATTCCATCAACATCCCATGATACCTTTTAAAAATAAAATATTTTCAGTTAAACATACCAAATTTCAGTTTCCATCCACTAGGAAATTCTTCTTAGTTCTTGCAAGTTTTGCTATTTTTAGTAAATTTCCTCATCCTCAACTCATTATAAAAGCCTACAATAAGTGATCTCTAGCCTATCACATTTCTTCTATTCACTAAAGAAAACTAAACTAACTACAAAATGTCTTTTACAAGAACAATCTGTATCTCTGGGCTCTTGCTCTTGTTCCTAACTCTCGCATGTGAAGCTAGGGTTCCAACAAATACTAATGCAGGGTTCATAGCAGTGAATGGTGCTCATTTTGAACTCAATGGATCGCCCTTTTTATTCAATGGTTTCAACTCGTATTGGTTGATGCATGTTGCTGCTGAACCTAGTGAGAGGTACAAAGTCACTGAGGTTCTTAAAGATGCATCTGCTGCTGGTCTTTCTGTTTGTCGCACGTGGGCTTTTAGTGATGGAGGTGACAGAGCATTGCAAATATCACCTGGAGTTTACGATGAACGTGTCTTTCAGGTAAAGGTTTATGTTCAGTGCACTAAGAATTTTTATATTATCAAGTTAAGTTGATCTACAGCAACATGTATTGCATATTAAGTCTGACATATTAACCTAGAAAATAGAATAATAACCTAGTATAAATAGTAAAATTACATTGATAATGTGAAAATCTTTTGCACCTAGTTCGGTATATAAATTAAATTACTTGACTAAATATTTCCTGGTTTAGTTGTAAAAGCAACACAATTTGAATCAATAGCTAGATACTTATTTTAATTATTTCTAAATTTAGGGTTATCATTGTATATTTTTATGGATTTAGGGGTTGGATTTTGTGATCTCGGAAGCTAAGAAATATGGTGTCCGCTTAATCTTGAGCTTTGTAAACAACTGGAACGACTTCGGAGGAAAAGCTCAATATGTTCAGTGGGCTCGAAATGCCGGAGCTCAAATTAATGGTGACGATGACTTTTATACTCATCCTATGCTCAAAGATTATTACAAGAACCATATTAAGGTATAGGCTAACAACATATAAAACTTTTTTTCACTTAAACAGCAACTATTTGATATTCGTGAAATATTGTTCTTTACCTACATATATAAGATGGCTAATAATTTTATGTTTTTGTGAATCGCTACAGAAAGTTATTACAAGATTCAACACCATTACTAGAGTTGCTTACAGAGATGATCCAACAATCATGGCATGGGAACTCATTAATGAACCACGCGACCAAGCTGACTACTCTGGAAAAACTGTCAATGTGAGGTCCAATTAATACCTTTTAAGTAATTCATTTCCAAATTAATTGAATATTTGAATATCTATGACTGATTTTTTGGTGTATCATTACAGGCTTGGGTTCAAGAAATGGCAAGTTTTGTAAAGTCAGGAGACAAAAAACATTTGTTGGAGATAGGAATGGAGGGATTTTATGGTGATTCAGTTCCTGAAAGGAAGCAAGTTAATCCCGGTTATCAAGTGGGAACAGATTTCATCAGCAACCATCTTATCAATGAGATTGATTTTGCCACTATTCATGCATACACTGACCAATGGTATATTAACAGCTTTTTTCCTCACAAGTTCACATGTTTTTATTGTAATGCCTTATAAATGACTTGATTGTATAAATTTATAGGGTATCAGGACAAAACGATGAAGCACAATTAGCATGGATGCAAAGGTGGGTGACAAGCCATTGGGAAGATGCAAAAACTATACTAAAGAAACCTCTAGTTCTATCTGAATTTGGCAAGTCTAGCAGAGGTCAAGGATACAGCCTTAGTTCAAGAGACACATTCATGGGTAGTGTATATAAAAATATCTACAATTTGGCAAAAGAAGGGGGAACCATGGCAGGAAGCTTAGTATGGCAACTAATGGCACAAGGAATGGAGAATTATGAGGATGGTTATTGTATTGTTTTGGGACAAAACCCTTCAACTGCAGGAATAATTTCAGGTCAATCGCATGCCATGACAGCTTTGGCTAATCTAGTTCATAACCCTTTAGAGTGAAGGCATGAAGATTATTATTACGAAGGATACCAAAGAAAATAAGTTCTATAATTGGTTCTTCGATTAGATTATTTTCCTGATTTACAATAATCATTTTATAATAGGATATTTGAGTGGTTTTAATTCCATGTGAAGTTGATAAAACTCAAGAATGTAATTGCATAAATGAAAAAGGAACGTTATGGTTTTGTCTTCCTATTTTTTAGTTTGAGTACAAGTTTATTATATGTGCATCTCAGTTTGATTTTTACAAATTGGTTAATTTACAAGTTAAAGTACAAAATTAAATTATGTTGTAATAAGAATATGATATCATGTAGTTCTCACATAATAAAAAAAAATTAATAAATTGAACTTTCACATTTATATACAATACTAGAGAAATTAACTTAAATAGTCATAGCAAGTCAATGGGGATTCACTGTTAAACCACGCGTTTACTATCATAATGATGGATATTTTGTAATCAAATTCCACATCTTAGAAGACAGGGATGAGGTGATATATTCGGGGCCGCACGCTATCAATAACCAACCTGTTATTGTCAAAGCTTGGGAGGCAGGTTTTAATTTCTATGAAGAAGTGTTGAGAACTATTCCATTATTATGGGTTAAGCTACAAAACCTTCCTTTCAACTGCTGGAGTATGGAATCAATGACCAGAATTGGGAGTGGACTTGGCAACCCTTTGTATGCTGACTACTGCACTACTAAAATACAAAGGATTTCTTATGCCCATATGCTTATTGAGATGGATGTTACAAAACCATTACCTCAACTGATGATTATGGTTGAGGATCCCAATGGTAGGATATTTTGAAAAAGGGGAGAATAACAATACTGGCTATACTGGAACACAGGGTAGCTGAAGGTAAATCTAGTCAAATTATAAATAAAGTGGCATCAGGTTGGCAATGGTGTCATAACTATTTGCCAAATAGTAGGGATATTATAGCTCGATGGTGGTGAAAATATAATAATAGTGTGTGTGTGTGTGTATATATATATATATATATATATATATATATATATATATATATATATATAATGTCGGGTTGGTTTGGTTTCGGTTTGACTTTCTATAGAAACATTGTCTGCAGTTTATGGTCTTCATACCATTGTTGATAGAAGGGAACTTTGGGTTGAACTAAGACAAGTAAAGAGTGTTGTGCATGACCCTTGGTTGATCATGGGAGATTTCAATGCTATCTTACACGCTGATGATAGAATCAATGGGAGCATAGTTCAAGAAGCTGAAATCATGGACTTTGAGGCATTTCTGTTCGACACTAAACTTGCAGAGATGAAAACTATTGGCAGGCAATACACTTGGTCCAATAGTCATGTCTACAGCAAGATAGATAGAGCTATAGTAAACTCTGAATGGCTGATTAAATGGCCTCACATAGAAGTAGAAGCTATGGACCCCTATTTCTCTGACCATTCTCCTCTGTGCATCCAGCTCGATAGCCAAGGAAAGAGAGGGCCCAAACCTTTCAGATTCCTCAACCACTTAATAAAGCACCAGAGATTCTTACAAATAGTTGAGGAGACCCGGGGGGATAGAAGATCATGTGCCTAGCCTAAAGAGGGTTGGCTGAAACTGAAGAGTATGAAGCAAGCCAGGACGATGTTAAATACTACAGAGTTTTCAAATATAGAGGAGAAAGTTCAAAATGCGAGGCAACAACTGTGTGAATTGCAGGAACAAATGAGGGATTTTCACCACCCTCCTGATTTATTTTGCAAAGAAAAAGACTTGAAGTTAAACTTAGAGAAGTCGTGTATGGTTAAGGAGACTATAAATCTACAAGTCTGAGTCCAATGGCTGAAGCTTGGGAATTCCAACACTGCATAGGTTTTTCCAAACATGAAGAACAGGAGTGCACACAATCATATCAAAAGATTAGTGAATCAATGTGGGGATGCCGTAGTACAGACAGAGGAGGGGATTACCGAAGAAATCACTAGGTTTTACAAGAATCTGCTGGGATCTGCTGCTAATGAGCTACCTGTTATTAACCTTACTATAATGGCAGCTGGTCCAGTATTGAATAGAACTGACCAAGAGCAACTCATAAAGCCTATCACTAGAGATGAAATATACAAAGCACTCACTGACATTGATGATTTGAAAGCACCTGGTTGCGATGGATTTAATGCATGTTTTTTCAAAAATGCTTGGCCCATTATTGGGGAGCAAGTCTCAGGAACAATAATAAATTTCTTCAAGGGATAGAAACTTTACAAAGCAATTAATTGTACTACAGTTACTTTGATACCAAAGGTGAAAAACTCCTCAACAATCAAGGAGTTCAGGCCGATCTCTTGTTGCACCATACTTTACAAACTAATCTCTAAAGTTTTAACTAATAGGTTGCAGGGGATAATGACTATATTGGTTGATAATAGTCAAGCTGTTTTTGTACCGGGGAGAGTAATTACTGATAATATCTTATTAAGCCATGAGCTAGTCAAAGGCTATGGAAGAAAAGGAATTTTCCCAAGGTGTATGCTTAAAGTAGATATGCAAAAGGCCTGCGACTCTATTGAATGGGATTTTCTAGAACAGATTTTGGAGAGCATGAATATTCCAGCAACCTTCATAGCTTGGGTAATGGTTTGCATCAAATTTGTATCATACTCAATATTGATAAATGCACCAACCAAGCTTTTTGAGGCAAAGAAAGGACTGAGACAAGGGACCCCCTCTCCCCTTATTTATTTGTCCTGTCAATGGAATATATGTGCAGGGCCTTGAGGAGACTAGGACAAAATCCAAATTTCAATTTCCATCCACGATGTGAAAAGATGCAACTTATACAGCAAGGATTTGCTAATGATTTACTGCCTTGTTGTAGAAGGGATGTGATCTATGTCCAGCTATTATTTGAATGCTTCTGTTGAATTTGGCAAAGTCCCACATCGGTGGGTTAGCCATTTGGTTGGGAAATTTTCCCTATAAAAGAAGGCTTAATGTTTAGGATTTAAATACACCTCTCATTTGCCTTCTTATCTGTTTAAGGCATTTGTATCTTCTCTCTTTAGTATTATTTCACTTGTATTTTTGGAGTGAAATAAAATATTGGTTGTGTCCGAGGAGTAGGCAAAATTAGCCGAACCTCGTAAATTCTGGTGTTCCCTTTATTGTTGCTTTATTGTCTTATTTATTATTTGGTGGCTGTCATAATTTTTGGTATAGTAGTTGTGACTTATTCACACTATATACATTTGGCTTCCGCAACAATTGGTATCAGAGCCAAGGTACTGTCTAAGTATGCTCTGTGGTTGCAGCATAGTCTGATCTTCCACATCAGAAAAGATTTATCTTGGTAACTGTGTCAAGATTCTGTCTTAGTATGCTCTGTGGTTGCAGCTTAGTCTGATCTTCCACACCAGAAAGGAAATAATTTTGATTTGTGTCGTCAGCTATTGAATAATATTTGTGTCAAAGATGGGAGACAATAAACAAGAAGAATCTACATCAAGTGTCAACAATACGTCATCATTGGCATCTTCGCTTATGACAAGAATTGTGTCAAATGCGAAATTTGCGGTAGAAATATTTGACGGGTCCGAACATTTTGGGATGTGGCAAGGCGAGGTTCTAGATGTCCTTTTTCAACAAGGGCTAGATCTTGCTATTGAAGAAAAGAGACCAGATGCTATTGGAGAAGAAGATTGGAGAATTATCAATCGTGTTGCTTGCGGTACCATTCGATCCTACCTTGCTAGAGAGCAGAAATATCCATACACAAAGGAAACTTCTGCAAGTAAATTATGGAAAGCACTGGAGGATAAATTTTTGAAGAAAAACAGTCAAAATAAATTGTACATGAAGAAGAGACTGTTTCACTTCACCTATGTTCCTGGTACCACGATGAATGAACATATCACCAGTTTCAATAAGTTGGTCACAGATTTGCAAAATATGGATACAACTTATGATGATGGTGACTTGGCCTTGATGTTGTTGGCGTCACTTCCTGATGAGTATAAGCACCTTGAAACTACTCTACTCCATGGAAATGACGAAGTTTCTCTCAGAGAAGTTTGTTCGGCTTTGTACAGCTATGAACAAAGAAAGCGAGAAAAACAGAAGGGCGGAGAAGGAGAAGCACTATTTGTGAGGGGTCGTCCTCAAAGTCAAACGAGGACAAAGAAGGGAAGATCCAAGTCAAGATCCAGACCCAGCAAAGATGAATGTGCCTTTTGTCGAGAAAAAGGGCACTGGAAGAAAGACTGTCCGAAGCTGAAGAATAAGGCCAAATATAACAATGGAAAGGCCATTATGGATTCAAATGTAGCTGATTGTGATGATTCAGACTTCTCATTAGTTACAACAGAGTCATTAACATCATCAGACATATGGTTGATGGACTCGGCTTGTAGCCATCATATGTGTCCCAACAGGGACTGGTTTGTGAAATTTCAAGAAGGAGAATATGGAGTCATCCACACAGCGGATAACAGCCCTCTTACCTCATATGGCACTGGTTCAATACGATTAAGGAACCATGATGGAATGATCAGAACATTAACAGATGTTTGATTTGTACCGGATTTGAAGAAGAATCTCATCTCTGTAGGAGCCTTAGAATCAAAAGGGTTCAAAATCATTGCAAAAAATGGAGTGATGAGAGTATGCTCCGGTGCACTAGTGGTAATGAAGGCTAATCGGAAGAATAATAATATGTACCGCTATCGTGGCAGTACAGTTATTGGGGCAGTGACAGTGACATCCAGTGACGACAAAGAGGCAGAAACAACCAAGCTATGGCACATGCGATTGGGACATGCTGGAGGAAAATCCTTGAAAACTCTATCAGATCAAGGATTGTTAAAAGGAGTCAAGGCTTGCAACTTGGAGTTTTGTGAGCATTGTGTCAAAGGGAAACAGACAAGGGTTAAATTTGGTACATCGATCCATAATACTAAAGGCATTTTGGATTATGTACACTATGATGTTTGGGGTCCTTCCAAAACACCTTCATTGGGTGGGAAGCACTATTTTGTAACCTTTGTTGATGATTTTTCTCGAAGAGTGTGGGTGTATACAATGAAAAACAAAGATGAAGTGCTAGGAATTTTTCTCAAATGGAAGACGATGGTGGAAAATCAAACAGGCAGGAGAATCAAGTGTATTCGCACAGACAATGGAGGTGAATACAAAAATGATCATTTCAATAAGGTCTGTGAAAATGATGGCATCGTCCGACACTTCACTGTTAGACATACACCACAACAGAATGGAGTGGCAGAACGTATGAACCGGACCTTGTTGGAGAAGGTACGGTGTATGTTGTCCAATGCTGGCTTGGGCAAAGAATTTTGGGCTGAGGCAATTACATATGCATGCCACCTCATTAATCGTCTACCATCTGCTGCTATTGATGGCAAGACACCATTTGAAAAATGGTATGGAAAACCTGCTGTAGATTATAACTCTTTGCACGTGTTTGGCTCAACTGCATATTATCATGTGACGGAGTCAAAATTGGATCCAAGGGCAAAGAAGGCTATTTTTATGGGAATTACTTCTGGAGTCAAAGGATATCGCTTATGGTGTCCTATGACAAAAAAAGTAATATTCAGCAGGGATGTTACCTTTGATGAATCTGCTATGGTAAATAAGGTAACAGAAGATACCAAACAAAATAAAGGTGCTTCTAAGCAGGTGGAGTTTGAGGGAAAATTTATTTTTCCTACACAAGAAGCAGAGGAGGAAACAAATGAAGATTACCCTCTGGAAGGAGAGCCAGTAGAGGAGATTCCAACTCAGGAACCTCAACAACAACTTGAATCAATAGCAACCAGCAGGCCAAAAAGAACAATAACGAAACTTGTTCGTCTCATAGAGACAGTTGCTTGTGCAACCTCAATTGTAGCTGATGATGTTCCTACCACTTATAAAGACGCAGTCCAAAGTTCTGAAGAAGATAAGTGGAGGATTGCCATGAATGATGAAATACAGTCCCTTCATCAGAATCATACATGGAGATTGGCCAATCTCCCGAAGGGAAAGAAAGCAATTGGGTGCAAATGGGTATTTGCAAAGAAGGAAGGATTTCCTAACCAAGTAGATGTTCGCTACAAAGCAAGATTGGTGGCCAAAGGATATGCTCAAAAGGAGGGAATTGATTACAATGAAGTATTTTCTCCAGTTGTAAAACATTCCTCCATTAGAATTATGTTGGCTTTGGTAGCACAATTGGATTTGGAACTAGTTCAGATGGATGTAAAAACTGCGTTTTTACATGGAAACTTGGAGGAGGAAATCTACATGACTCAGCCAGAAGGATTCAAAGTTGCTGGAAAAGAAAATATGGTGTGCAAACTTGAAAAATCGTTGTACGGATTGAAACAATCTTCTAGACAATGGTACAAGCGATTTGACGAGTTTATGTTGCGGCAAGGGTACAAGAGAAGCAAATACGATCATTGTGTGTATTTGCACAAGCTTAAAGATGGTTCCTTTGTATATCTTCTCCTATATGTTGATGATATGTTGATAGCTTCCAAGAATTCGGAAGAAATTGATAAGTTGAAGATTCAACTGAAGAAGGAGTTCGAGATGAAGGATTTGGGTGAGGCAAAGAAAATTCTTGGCATGGAGATAATTAGAGATAGACGTTCAAAGAAACTCTGTTTATCTCAAAAGGAATATTTGAAGAGAGTACTTCAACGTTTTGGCATAGATGACAAGACTAAGCCAGTTAGTACTCCACTTGCTTCCCATTTTAAGCTAAGTACTACTATGTCGCCAATGGATGAAGCTGAACGAGAGTATATGTCAAAGGTACCATACGCAAATGTTGTTGGTAGCTTGATGTATGCAATGGTTTGCACAAGGCCTGACATTTCACAAGCTGTTGGAGTTATTAGCAGATATATGCACAATCCAGGGAAGGAGCATTGGCAAGCTGTGAAGTGGATTCTACGGTATATTCATAATACTGTAGATGTCGGGTTAGTTTTTGAGCAGGAAGACAATCAGTCTGTAGTTGGATATTGTGACTCAGATTTTGCTGGTGATCTGGACAAACGAAGATCAACTACTGGCTATATGTTTACTTTTGCAAAGGCACCAGTTAGTTGGAAGTCTACTTTGCAGTCAACAGTTGCTTTGTCTACAACAGAGGCAGAGTACATGGCTATTACAGAGGCTGTGAAGGAGGCAATTTGGCTTCAAGGATTGCTAAAGGAGCTTGGTGTTGAACAAAAAGGTATCACAATTTTTTGTGATAGTCAAAGTGCTATTCAATTAGCGAAGAACCAAGTTTATCATGCAAGGATGAAGCACATTGATGTTCGGTATCATTTTGTACGAGAAATCATAGAAGAAGGTGGAGTCACGATGAAGAAAATTCATACTACAGAGAATCCTGCTGATATGCTGACAAAAGTGGTAACTGCGGTCAAGTTTCAACATTGTTTGGATTTGATCAACATTGTTGAACACTGAAGATTGAAGATGAAGACACAACCAAAATTTGTTATTGAGAGAAGATTGAAGATGTGGAATTTTGCCAAGGTGGAGATTTGTTGAATTTGGCAAAGTCCCACATCGGTGGGTTAGCCATTTGGTTGGGAAATTTTCCCAATAAAAGAAGGCTTAATGTTTAGGATTTAAATACACCTCTCATTTGTCTTCTCATCTGTTTAAGGCATTTGTATCTTCTCTCTTTAGTATTATTTCACTTGTATTTTTGGAGTGAAATAAAATATTGGTTGTGTCCGAGGAGTAGGCAAAATTAGCCGAACCTCGTAAATTCTGGTGTTCCCTTTATTGTTGCTTTATTGTCTTATTTATTATTTGGTGGCTGTCATAATTTTTGGTATAATAGTTGTGACTTATTCACACTATATACATTTGGCTTCCGCAACAGCTTCTAACAATTCTCTAAAGCCTCGGGCCTAATAGCAAATATGAGCAAAAGCTCAGTGTTCTTTAGAGAAGTGAATGTAGATACCCAAAAGGAGATCATGGAGTTGCTGGGTTTCTCTGAAGGGGAACTTCCTATTAGATATTTAGGAGTCCCCTTGAGCTCCAAAAGGATGACATTGATGCAATGCAAACTGCTCATAGACAATATGTTGGGAAGAATTACATCATGGACCACTAAATTCTTATCATATGCAGGGAGAACACAGTTAATAAAGTCAGTCCTTTTTTAATTCAAGTGTTCTGGTCACACGTTTTTGTATTGCCAATAAAAGTAATAAAACTTATTGAAACTACATACAGAAGATTCTTATGGATAAGGGGGACCGAGTTGTTAAGAAGGGCCTTATTAGCTTGGGACAAACTGTGCCTCCCTCAACAGGGGGACTAAATATTCTAGACATAACTGTATGGAACAAAGCTGCACTAACTAAGCTCTTATGGAGCTTATGTCACAAAAAAAGATAAGTTGTGTGTTAAATGGATAATGCTTATTATGGGAAAGACAAGGAAATTTGGGATACGATTCCAAAACAAGCATCATGGATCATGCAAAAAATAATAAAAGCTAGACAGCTTGTTGAAGAAACAGGCTATGATTGGGAAGGGCTACAAGGATGGAAGCAGTTCTCAACCAAAATGGTCTATCAAAAGATTAGGGGAACATTCCAAAAAGTCCCTTGGAAGAGATTGGTATGCAATAACTATGGATGCCCTAAGTGGATCTTCATCCTGAGATTAGTAGCACACGGAAGATTAAGCATTAAGGATAGGCTCGTCCATTGGGGTCTTAATGTCAATCCATTTTGCCCAATATGTGAGTGTTTAATCAAAAATAGGAATTTTGGTCAAAACTTTATTTTAGAAGAACTCGGGTTACTGATAATCAAGTATAGAATGAATAAAAGAAACTGACTTTGATAATAATATGATGAACAGAAGAAAGAAAAATAAATCAGTTTATTCTGATGATATTTCATGCCCTTACAAATGATCAGTCTTCTCCTTTTATAGCTATTTCTAGGTAATACATTTCGTTTCTACCATAATTGAGCCATTATTGTCAATTAATGGCATTTAATGACATTTAATGTAAAGTTACAATCAGCAATCATATTTGATTCAATATAAATTCCTTAACGTTTCCCATATTTAATGTCCAATAGTATTTTTCTATACCTTATTCTATCAGATTCATTCCCTTCCATCATCAAGAGGTTCGAGCGCCTATCCTCCTTGTTTTTTCCCTGAACATCTGCCTGTGCCTGTTGAAGCTCATGCCTCTTTGATTATTCTTCATCGCCTATCCCTCTTTGACTGGTCCACGTGTCATGCCGTGTCATCTTATAATGAATTCCATATATAAATTTAATTTTTCCCAATACAGATAGTCCCCCCACTTACCATTTATTCATCAATAGAATATTTGGGAAGTGGACCTCATTAAAGCGGGAATATTTGCCGCCATTAATTTTTCCCTGGAAGTGATGCTCCAACTATCTCTTCCATTTAATGTCCATGACACGTGGCATCTCCTGGTTGGCTATACAACCCTTCAATGCCTTTTAAGGCTTTTTATGGCTTCGCCAATTATGAAGCGTCAGTTCTCATTATGACGTTTCCATCGTTGTACCTTTTCCTTTAACGGTTGCTTCTGACTATAAATATAACTTTTAACCTTTGTCTTTTTCACAAAAGTTTTAGAATATTCAATTCTAATTTTCTTCTTCCTCGTACTACTATGTCTTCTTCAAACCCTAACCCTCAGAGAGTCCCTATTGTTAACAACCTTTCTCTTTCTCCTATTAGAAGTAGAAGAGGAGGAAGGCTTCGTAGTTTAGGATCTTCTTCATCACGAGACCCCTCTATTCCTTCATTGAGTTCTACTCCTCCTTCTAGAACTAGGGGTTCACTTTCTCAAAGATCTTTATCTAAAACTAAAGAACCCACTGAACCTCTTCGTGAATCTTTAGTGGATGAAATTGTTCCTGCAGAATTATCTTTCTACAATGATAGAGAATCCATTAGAAATCAACTGTCTTCATTAGATCATGATGATATCTACCCGACTCAAATTACTGAAGGTCTGATTTCAGTAGTTCCTAGAGATTGCCATTGGAGCCATGACTTCCCTATTATAATCCCCAATGCGAACCAAAGAATCACCTCTTATTTGACTGAGTTTTCTTTTGTTTATACATACCTTTCACGTTAGGTTTCAAACCTGCTATTCACCATGTTATCCTCGAATTCTGTCGCTTATTCGACGTCTGTTTAGGACAAATTGGCCCAATTTTGTGGAGGGCTGTTGCTTGTTTGAGTCATTTGACCAATATGGCTGGTATACCTTTTACATTTTTTCATTTAATCCATCTCTATTCTCCCAAATTCTTTCGCCAAGGAGTCTTCACTCTGGTGGCAAGGAGCAAAAGTGTTCTGGTCAGTCTAGAAGATGACAAAGACCATGGCTGGTATGCCAGGTTTGTTGCTGCCCCCACTGTTGGTTTAGTGGGTGTAAGCACGTGATTTTTGTCCTGTATGAATTACTCCCATAAATTCAAAACAAAGCAATTTCTTCTATTGTTTACAATTTTGTGGATTTTTGTGGCATTTTCTGTTAATTGTTTGCATATTGCCTGGGCATGTTTATTTTTATTTAATAAATAAAAATACAAAAATAGGCTACATTTGCATTTAGGATTTAACTTTACATTTTAAGAATTAATTAGTAATTAAGTTGCTTTACAAAATGAAAAATCACAAAAATAGTTTATTTTGCTCTTTAGTTTTGATTTTTGAATTTTGGTAGTTTTTCTTTAATTTGGTATTTAATTAGTCGTGGTAATTATTATCTAGAGTTAGTTAGTTCAATTTGATGGGATAATTTATTTAGGAATTAATTTAGGTTTATGTTTAATTTTAATTTTAATTTAAAAGGAATTAGAAAAAAACTAATTTGAAAAAGAAAGAAAAAGAATTGAATAAGAAGCCTGGGTTTGGGCTATTCTTGTTTAAAAATCCATAGGCCCAAATATTTTGCCCTGAAACCCGTCCCGTTTTTCATCCCAGACCCGCCCCAATCCGGTCCGCCCCACCTCAAAATTAAAACGACATCGTTTAGTCAAGATAGATCTGAGCCATCGAGGTTAACCGATCTAACGGCTCAGAAGTGAGAGATACTTAATATATAAAGGTCTGAACCAGCCACCCCCCTCAGACCCCTACCCCCTATCATCTCCTTCTCCGAACCCTCATCACCTCCGCCGTGAACCGCCTGCCGGAAATTGTCTCCTCCGGCGGCGGTACTCCAATCGACCCCAATTTAACACCATAGACTCCCCCCTCCTTCTCCTCTTCCCAAATATCCAAAACCCCTCCCTCGAATTCTACTAGAACTCTTCGAATCTTGAATCGAAGAGAACGACCGAAACCCTAACTCGTCCAAGCGGTCCCAAAATCACACTACAGAACCACCCTGACCCCCTCTTCCCAAATCCCGGGTCGATTCCCCTCGAATGTTGCCCGAGCTTCTCGAATCTTGAATCAGAGCTTGACCCTAAATATTCCAAATTTTCCAATTCGGGGTTTCCTCAAAGTTTTAGTTTCATTCTGATGGTATCCGTGTGTTTTGATAAAAAAAACACATGGTTAGCCTCAGATTGAGCCAAGAATCTGAAAGTTCAAAGATCCATCACCACCTTTTACAGTCTGAGGCACGTTTAGGTATTTCTATTTTTCTTTTGTTATTTGTTCTCCAGTTTTACTTCGTTTGTTTTTCTTCTTCTACTTCAGTCTCTTCTTCTGAACTCCTTTCCATTCTGTTTAGTTCCTGAAGGGTAGTTTTGTGATGCATGTTAGTTTTAAGAAAACTTTTTTCTTTAATCAGTACAATTAATCTGTTAATTAGATTAGTTCCGATTTGTTAATTTTAGTTCATCATTTGGGTTTGGAAATTGTTCGAATTGCTTCTGTTCTTTTTTGCCTCAGATAATTTGGTTTTGATTTGGGCCTGAGATTTGTACCGTTAGGTTTCAGGCTCGTTGGGTTGGATTGGGCTTTGAATTAACTCAACCCAGGGTCAACTTGACCCGTATTTAGTATGAGGGGTAATTTTCAGGGTCATGGGGGTTAGTCTAGGAAATTGGCCTAGGGAATCTCATGGTAACTGAATAGGGAAGCTTCTAGGAAGCTGGGGTGGGGGCTATATTGAATTCTGAAAAGTAAACTAAGGGCACCTAGGCTAAAATGAAAATTGGAGAAGGGCCTAAGTGCAGAAATTATTTCCTTAAGGCTGCCCTACTTGCCTTGCCTATAAAGACATCTTTTCTTGCCTTTCAAGGCAAAGTTTGAGAGCTAGAAATCCAGAAAAATACAGAAGCTGCATAAATTTTACTATTTCATAGACTTCAAGAGCTAAAGTTCTGGGAGAAAAAGACAAAAGGCGAAAAACTTTAGAACAACACTGTTTTATTGATTTCTTTTGGTGATTTTTGAGGTTGTCTTGGTGCTAAAACAATTTTCTGGTTAGCTATTTTAAGATGGGTTAAAGTCGAGTTTGTCCTGAGATCTGCTGGTCTATCGAGTGACTGAAATTAGTGTTTGGGTTATTGTATCTTATCTGCTGGTTTAAAAATTGGTCTGTTGGTTCACTTCCTGTTTTACTGGGCTCTACTGCTGTTGCTGTTGTTGATCCCTGTTGTTAACATTGCTGATCCCTATTTATTTCTTTGTTCTCTTAATCTCAGGTACACTTCTGCATTCCCTCTAAGTGTAAAGTTGATTTGGAATCAAGAAATGGAGATCTGGAACTTTGAGTCATATTCTGCAATAAGTTTGGTCGTAGATTAGCTTATTTTACCATTTCATTTTATTAGAGAATTGCATTTACTGCCCTTCAAGCTATAATCTGTAATTCAAATCTGAGTTCTGAACATCATATGTTAGATAATGTCTGCCTTAGTTTGGCCGGCAAATGTAGTTGTTGATATTACTTATTTGTTTTAAGGTTAGTATATGGGTTTGATTGAGTGCATTGGATTCGATTTTTGGGCCATATGCTAAAGACAATTTCTGTAGCTTTTAAATGGATGGATCAATGTCATAGTTTTGCTGGATTGGGGTAGCAAGTCTCAATATTATTAATGTTTTGTTTCCCTTTGGCAATTGTTAAGATGTGATTTAGCTTAAATGGGTTTATTTTTAGCTTACTTCTTCTTTTAGAATTTGAACATTGTGTCCCGAACTCCTGGCGTTTTGTCTTGTGGAGTTCACGTGACATTTGTATTTTTTGAGAATTCTGATTCAAATGATGAGTATGGTTCAACAAATTACAAAGCTTGTGTAATGGTGTGAGGTTTTTCTATTAGCTCTGTTTCACTGTCATTGGCTAAGTTTCACGTAATGCTAATAATTCAGTTTGTTCGAAAATGGGCTCAGACTCCTTCCATGGTCAGGGTTTCGGTCTTTTAATTCAAAACAAGCATTTGTTTCAATTCAATCCTTTATTCCATGTTGTGTACATTAACTAGCACTCTTGGTCAGCAAGTATGGGCATAAGATTGGGCCTAACGCAGGCCCAAACGAGAATGTGGTCACATTCCTACCTCTTTTCTATCATGAATTAGGCTCTTTAAGCCTAAAGCCTGGGGACTTCCCAAGTTGGAATGCCCGTTTGTTTATTTTGAAGAGATGCTTTTGGGTTTGTGAATCTTTAGTACATTTTTCAGTCTATCTCGTAAGGCCAAGTCTTCAAATCAAAACAATTAGAGTCTTTTTAACTTCCCTTATTTAATTGTTGGTATGCCATGATATAGTACAAGTAGTCTATGGTCCTCGCTTAGTTAATATTTTAATCCTTAAAATTCGAGGCGTGCCATTTAGCGGATTTTCCGTGGCTCTTGCAAAGCTGCAAATGCTTTAGTTGCTTTAGGCGTGCATTTTAATAATTTACCTTCCTAAACTCGGGTGTGCATTTCATGTGACCCAAATCAAATCTTAAAATGTTGAATAAAATATGTTTAGGATTGTGGGTGTATATTATGTGGCGCGATCCAAAGACGTGTTTTAAACGACGTTCAATCTTCTTTAAAATTGAATAAAAGCGGCTAAACGTTAAAATTGCACATAGGTTAAAACATGTATTAAAATCAGATAATAGGTCAATTGTAACAGTTGAGCGACCGTGCTAGAACCACGGAACTCGGGAATGCCTAACACCTTCTCCCGGGTTAACAAAATTTCTTACTCGGATTTCTGGTTCGCGGACAGTATTATAGAGTCAACCCTTCCTCGATTCGGGATTTAAAACCGGTGACTTGGGACACCATAAATCTCCCAAGTGGAAACTCTGAAACGTTTAACAATAAATCCCGTTTCGATTGTCCTTTTATTGGAAAAACTCCTTGTCACACCTCCTTTTTCACCTGCGCCCCGCAAAGGGACGTAAAAGAGAGTTTTTTCCTATTAAAGGACAATCGAAACGGAATTTTATTTAAAAATTCAGAGTCGTCACTTGGGAGATTTGTGGTGTCCCAAGTCACCGGTTGAATCCCGAATCGAGGAAAAGAATGACTTTGTTTAACAGTCTGCGCACCAGAAATCCGGATAAGAAATTTTGTTAACTCGGGAGAAGGTGTTAGGCATTCCCGAGTTCCGTGGTTCTAGCACGGTCGCTCTACTGTCATATTCGGCTTAATTATATGATTTTATACAATTATGAACCTACGTGCAAATTTTAACTATTTACCGCTTTTGTTATTATTTATTCAAAGAATTGCAATGTCGTGAGATTGCATCTCGAATTGCGCCACATAAATGTACCCGCAATTTTCGATACGTTCCAACTTCGTTGAAATTTGGATTTGGGTCACATAAATGTGTACCCGAGTTTAGAAAGATAACATTATTGAATACGCGTCTAAAGATACTAACGCATTGTTATTTTGAGAAAAGCCGTAAAGTTCGCTATGCGGCCTATCTCGAAATCTAAGCATTTGAAATAACTGTCCGTTGAGGGCCCCGCAGTTTGTGTATTCTTGTTTGTCGAGGCTCGTCTCATTCATTATTTTTTAAAGGAATTTTCAACGTCATGGAAATGCATCTCGAACCACATCATAATCAATGTACCCGTGGTTATCGACACATTTCGACTCCGTTGAGATTTGGATTTGGGTCACATAAATGCGCACCCGAGTTTAAGAAAGTAAATTATTAAATACGCGCCTAAAATGACTAGCGTATCATTATTTTGGGTAGGGCCGTGAAATTTTGCTAAACGGCACATCCCGGAGTCTAAGTAATTTATTTTAATCATTCATTGAGGGCCCCGCAACTTGCACCTTCACTCGGCGAGGCTCGTCTCATCATTTTTATTTAAAGGCCCAATCCTAAAGCAATCTATAATTTTCTATTTTTATTTGCCTCTAAAACAAAGAAGAAGATCCTAATTAGTCTTACATTATGTAAAAATTAGAAGACCTGGGTCTATTGAACTCATACGCAATCAAATTTTATTCGCTTTAGGTTCTGAATGCAGTCCGTGTAAATAAACCCTTATCTAAGTGTGTACCAAGGGCCAACCAGCTATAGGTCTGGGCCCAGGTCCAAATGAACATGCAGTCAAAGCTAGGCCGGGCTGTTTGTGATAGTACCGAAGCCCAAAATGTCCAAAGTGGACTACTGACCTCAGCTTCAATTCTAGCTGAGCGCAAAATCACTGGAACAACTTCAAATTATTTAACGTGCGCTCAACAATTTATGAGAAGGAAGAATCACGTTTATCTACTCAATTTAAGAAACAATTGATCATTTGAATCTCATACTAAAATTTGGCTTACTTCACCTGTTTAACTAATGGTGATTCCTAATGAGGGATCGAGTTTTGACTAGACGACTCGATTATTTGATTTTACTAATATCCGCGAGCAGATTCAAAGCAGTCTTATTAATAAGGCATGTTTCATTCGATTAACTACTGCTATGAATTTCTAATCCAGAATTACCAACACCTATACTATAACAATGAATCCCAGGCCATAAAACTTAAAGTGGCCATCATGCTGATTTCAAAATCAACTACATCCTAGAAAATAATTTAGTGGAATATACATATGAAAGCAAACTGAGATTCCATTAATCAATACCAGTTAAGTCAGATTGTTAGCTATAGAACTCTCATGCTTCCATGAATACACATCTAATTAGTTTAACTAAATCTAAATTCCAGAATCTATTATAACAGTCCAACACAGTCCACAAGTTAAAACAAACAGTCCATCAGTCCATTGGGGCTCAGAATACTAAACTACAACGGACAAATACACGCGTCATAAGCAAATTATTCATATATGCAACAGAAGTGTTCACTATAATTCCGCAGCAGGAAAACTTGCTTCATTTCTATTTCATATCCGATACGAGATACTACATCAAGGTTTCGAAGTGTACCTGGTATTGCCAATGCAAGAAGAAGAGAAGAAGATCAGCAGCAGTAGCAATACAATAAAGCAGAACAACGAACAAACACTGCGAATACCAAACAACAGGTACCAACAGCTAGTGACATATGCAGCAGACCCAAGCAAGAAACCAGAACCCAGCAATGTTTAAAACCCAACAAAATTACTCGAAATGACTCAAAACCAGCCTGAATAAACCCAAAATCACTAGAAGACCAACCAGGGACCCTCTGAGACTCTCACAATCAGAAATCAAGCTAGAAACATGCAACTCATCAACTGGAATTCTAATTTGACTTCAGTGTGTGCCTATCTTTGGATTTTTCTATTCGTTTTGACTCTCAACTCTTGCTGCCTATTAAAAAAAAAGGTCTGGTCCCCCTCCATATCTAAACCTTGCTCTATTTATCTGCCAAAAAGATAGACCCTTCCCCCCTTCCAAAGTAATTAAACTAATACCACCACCATCTTTTTGCCCATGATATTCTCTTACAGCCCATTATCATGTGTCTTGAACCAAAAGCATGGGCAGCTTATAATATTCCATTAATCCCCATGCTATTATGTTTCCCATTAGCACTAAATAATTACACTAGTTTAATGGTACTTTAGTACCCTACTGTCATCCTACTCATCTTAAGCCATTTTCAGAACTTTTAAACCCCAAAATACCCCCTTAACCCCTGTGTATTGCTGTCATGCCTTAAACTTCAATCGATCTGTTTTCTAAGTTACAAACCTAACAACTGATTTTTAACTGATCACTAAAGTACTATAGCTATAACCAATTCACAATCAAATTCAAACAATGATTTAATCTGAATTGAAGCAGTACGAATCACATTATCATCAGGTTATTTCATCAGAATTGAAGCATGTAAAACTAATTGACGACACTTATTCAATCGACTATACGAATTACAACACATACCATCAATGGCCAATAAGAATCAAACAGGCACACAGGTGATTCGAATCGTATTGATAGAAACAAGGATTCATAATAAAACTTAACTAATCGACGACACTTATTCAATCGATTATATAGTTTTATCACATTCAGGACCAGAAAAAGGTTGACCAAGTAAAGGGTCATTGAAGATGGGCAGAATCAGTCGACAACAGAAATTGAAAAACCAATAAAACTAAACTAAACAAATAAGCAGAATAAACAAACACAAACTGGAACAAACATGAAAGGGAAGATACCTCAAGAACTCGGGACCTGGACGACCCTGATTCCAACTCAAACTCGAACTGTTTGAGGTCGAACATACCTTAATCGAGTGTTCTTAACTGAGAACACTTCGACTAGAGTCTATTAGACTCCAAACCATCCTACAATTGGGACAGATTTCAACCTCTGACTTTCTAGGGTTCTTGGGGGTTTGATTTGGGGTTCGAGTGTTTCTAGCCAGATTCGACTCAAACCAAAGGTGGTTCGGGCACGAGGAAGGTAATGGGGTGCCAGGGTATGAATTTGGGCTTGGTTGGGGTAGGTTCGAGTTCTGCTCGAATCTTCGATTGAAGATTCGAGAAGCTGGAGGTTGATTCGAAGCAAACGGAGTGGGGATTCAGGTTGAGGGTGGTTAGGAGGTTCAGGGGTGTTATTTTGGCGGTCATCGGAGTGGTTGCCGCTAGGTTATGGGCAGTGGCATGGAGGGGTGGTTGTTAGGGTTCTGGGGCTGTCCGGTGAGAGAATTGGGAGAGACGAAGGGGACAAGGGTTTGGGTGAGTGAAACGGGTTTGAGGGTTTTGGGGGGGGGGGGGGGTTGGTATGATGAGATTAAAGAATTAATCTAAGCCATTGGATTACGAAAATCCAACGGTTGCGATCAGTCTCTTAGGGCGAAACGGGGTCGTTTGGTTTAGTAGGGGTGGAGGGTTGGACCGAGTTCATAGGGAGGGTCAGGGTCGGGTTAAGCCGGGTTATGAGAGGGGTGATCTGGACCGTTGGATTGAGTGAGATCAACAGCCCAGATTTTCCACGCCTGAACGGCGTCGTTCCACCCGCCCCCAAAACTGGCTGGGTTGGACCGGGTCAGAGGGTATTTAGACTGGGCTGCAAGGGGTTATTTTGGTTTGGGCCTGGTCTATTTAATTCAAGACTGGCCCAGTCTGAAATTTCTCTTGTTTTCTTCTTTCTCTTCTATTTTCTTTTTAATTCCTAAAACCAAAAAATTCCTAAATTGACTTGTAAAACCAAAATTATTTTAAAAAGATATTAATTAACCCTTAACAATAATTAACACATGAGATCGAAAAATAAAATCGTACAGTTAAACAATAAAATGGCAAAACTACCGGAATTCATATTTTTGTGATTTTCATTCTTTAAAGTAGGACCTGGTTTAATTAATTCCAAAAATGCATAATTATCTCCTAAATGCACTTACAACACATATTTTTTTGTATTTTGCTTAATTAAAGTAGAAATAAACATGTACAGACAACAATACAAATAAATCACAACAACATCAAACCATTTTACTTTGTATTTTGGGAGTAGTTCTCATAGGGCAAAAATCACATGCTCACAGCTGCCCCTCTTTGTCCGAAAACACAAAATGTTTTCGTGCAAAGATAAAGTGAGCAGATACGAGCGATATTTTCCCGTTGGGGTACTTCGTGTGAAGCATTTTTGAAAAACATTTACCCGAACCTTTGCTTCAAAAGTTTCCTACATATCCCTGGCTAGAAGGGAATTAAGTTAATGTAGTTCGGGAAGTTTTGGTAGCTGGGACTACCATGGGACTGCCTTTTACTATTACTGCTGCTGCATGCTGTTGCGTGCTTTTCGATCTCCTTATTACACCATGTTACAAGGAAACAAGAAGCTAGACTAAACTATAGTCTATGAATTACAAAATCTTATCTAGATCTTCGGCCATGCTCTTGTGTCTCTTGTTGCTTTGACGTCTTGGTGATTGGTGTTTCCTTTGACATTTCTTTCTTTCTGTCTTGACTTGTAGTCTTCTTTTGATTGCCGAATTTGAACTGCTTATTTCCTTTTGTGAGCTTCGAATTATTTTTCCTTCGAAGCTTGAACCACCTTCTCCTGACTAGTGTTGCCTTCCTTCCGACTTCTGAATCTTAACCTATGTTGGGGGTCTTCGTCGTAACCTTTCGCTCTCCGGGTGGGCTCCTGACTTCGACTACAACTTGAAAATATAACAACCTCCATTCTCCAGGCGGGCTCCTGACTTCAACTAATTTCTTAAGAATATAGCACCTCCATTCTCCAAGCGGGCTCCTGACTTCAACTACTTCTTAAAAATATAACACCTCCATTCTCCAAGCGGGCTCTTGACTTCAACTACTTCTTAAAAATATAACACTTCCATTCTCCATGCGGGCTCCTGACTTCAACTACTTCTTAAAAATACGTTTTATTGATGTTGCTCCTTCCTGCCTCCCGAACCATTTTCCTTCTAACTTGAATCATCTTCTTTCAACTGCTTCCCTCAAAACTGGTGTCTTATTCCTCTGAAAACTACTGGGGATAACACCGGTGTTTTATTCAAAAATATGTTATTTTCCTACTTCAAAGACTATTTCCTTTAAAGTTGGCGCTTTCCTTCCACTAGGATTACTTCTCTCCGACTGGTGTTTTCACCTCTCTGAAACCTGCCGGGAATAACACGGCTGGGGAATTATCTTCCTTCTTTAAGACTAGTTACTTTTCTCCCTTTAACAATGGTGGGGATGGCACTGATTCAAGGACCGTACCCTTAAAACTCGGGTTTCTTGCTTCTTCCAAGATTGCTTTCTTTAAAACTTGTATCGCCTTCTCTCGTATACTGCTGGGGATTTCGCCTCCTTCAAAACTTGTGTTATCTTCCCTCTTCCCCCAGTGGCTATCTGATTTCGAGAAAATTTTTGCAATGAGAGAAAATTTTCTGCCCCAGTTTGATAATCTTCTTTGTGGTCATGTCTTCCTGTTGTCAATAATATTTCCTTTCCCTGCTTCGAATCAAAGAAAAACTTGTTAGTTTAAGACGTGGTGAGTGGTCGTGCCACTTCTGCTGGGGATGGTTTTTCCCTTTTTCTTTTCCCTGCTTTGCGTTTTATTACAAAACTTGCTGGGGATGACATTATTTGTTGGGGATGATATTCCTGTCGGGGATTGTTTTTCTTTTCTCTTCCTTCCTCGCTATGTGTTGTCCGACCATCGCGGAACTTGGTTGATAATCTGTCGGAGTTGTTCCTACATCTCGCAAATCTACTGGGGATCCTCTTGGCATTTGATCCATAACTTCTCAACTGTTTTTTTTTCTATTTTTTCTCCAACATCCCCTGGAAATTTGGTCCTCTTGGAATCTATACTCATTCATCATCTGGTCTTGCGACAAACTTTTTTTTTCGCTTTGTCGCCTTATCTTTGGCCTGTCCTTTTCGCATTTTGCTTTGCACCATTTCGGTAACTGGTAGTAAGCTCTGAAAATCCTTTTCAAAAACAAACTTCTAGGGAGATAAAGTCTTTAGACAAAAACGAAAAAATGATGATTTAAAAAGATAGAAAAAGAAGAAGTCTTTCTGAACAAATGCTGGGGAAAAAGAAAGAAAAGAACTTATCTGAATGATATAACCGATCCCAACGATCATGTCATGCGTTCCGGATTAATCAACCCAGTCTATTTGTATCAATCAATCTTTCAGACGGCCTCATCTTGCTGGGGATAAACAGGCCCTCAACCCTTTGCCAAATGCGGATCCTTTCCGCCAATCTTGTCTTGTCGCCTCATAGTGCCCTTCAAGGGGTTTTCACTAATAAGACTCTCTCGTTTCTCTCAACTCCCATCGTCTTATGGTGCCTGTGAAGGTTTTCACCGATAAGACTCTCTCGTTTTATTTCTCTCATCTTCTATCGCCTTATGGTTCCTGTGAAGGTTTTCACCGATAAGCTCTCATTTATTTTATCTTTCAGCTGGGGATTGGAGTGTTGCCGATATGACTCTCTCTGTTGGGGATTCTTTTCGGCTATCAATTCATTTCCAGTTCATGATCCTCTTCTCTGCTGGGGATCGGGGTGTTATCCCCGACTTCCGTTTACATGACTTGGCACTTCTCGGATACTGATCGGGAGGTCTTTTTTTGGACATCAATATGGGTTTTCGTGTATGGCTAAAGAAAAGGGGTATCAAGAGTTCAAAATAATTTTGATGGGTGTAACAGTACAACTCTTGGAATCAAACTTTCTTTCCAAAATTACAAACACAAACTTCTGCCCCAGTTTTTCTTGCTTGGGGATTTTTTTTTGTTACACTATGACCGAGCCGTGAGGCGCCTACGTATCCTTCTTTGAGGAATCAGGTCAAACGTAGTTCCCAATTCCTTTGTTTTTCTTGTGACTTTTCTTTTGTCTTTATTATCATTATTTTTCTCTTCTCTTTTTCTTTCATTTTCATTACTGATTCCAAAAGAGGGGTATGAAAGAATAAATAAGGCTCAAAAGGGGAAGCAAAGGTTAAAGTGTTTGGATGGAAGAAAGAATTGCCTCCGTCATTTCATTCTCCGATAAATGCCAAGTACAAACAAACAACAATTACAATTAAAAGAAATCATACATAATATCTCTTAACTGCGTCAGAATTGATAGCCATGTCGACGCATTTCCCTTTGATATCTGTTAAACATAAAGCAACATTGAACAACACTCTGGTTACAATGAATGTCCCTTGCCAATTCGGGGCGAACTTGCCCTTTACCTCAGCCTGATGTGGGAGGATGCGTTTCAGCACTTGCTGGCCCACTTCAAACTTCCGGGGACGCACCTTTTTGTTGTATGCTCTTGCCATTCTCTTTTGATATAACTGGCCATGACACACAGCTGCCAATCTCTTTTCATAAATGAAGTTCAACTGCTCCAAACAGGTTTTGACCCACTCGTCATCATCAATCTCAGCTTCAGCGACAATCCGAAGGGATGGAATTTCAACTTCCACTGGTATTACTGCTTCAGTTCCATATACCAACAAATAAGGAGTTGCCCCTACTGAAGTACGAACAGTAGTGCGATAACCCAACAATGCAAATGGTAATTTCTCATGCCATTGCCTCGAACCTTCTACCATCTTCCAAAGTATCTTCTTTATGTTTTTGTTGGCTGCCTCAACTGCTCCATTCGCCTTGGGACGATATGGGGTGGAATTGCGGTGTGTAATCTTAAACTGCTGACATACCTCTTTTATCAAATTGCTGTTAATATTAGTACCATTATCTGTGATGATCACCTTCGGGATTCCAAATCTACAGATGATATGGGCGTGAACAAATCTACCACTGCCTTCTTGGTTACTGACTTGAAAGTTTTAGCTTCAACCCACTTAGTGAAATAATCGATGGTCACCAGAATGAACCTATGCCCGTTGGAAGTTGCCGGCTCAATCGGTCCAATGACATCCATGCCCCATGCAACAAATGGCCATGGTGCTGACATTGTATGCAATTCTATCGGCGGAGAATGAATCAGATCTCCGTGTATCTGACACTGATGGCATTTCTGCACGAAACTGATACAATCACGCTCCATAGTGAGCCAATAGTACCCTGCTCAAATAATCTTCTTCGCCAATACATATCCGCTCATATGTGGACCACAAACTCCATCATGTACCTCTGTCATAACTGTCGTGGCTTGACTAGCATCTATGCATCTCAGCAATCCAAATCTGGTGTTCTTTTGTACAACACTCCTCCACTAAGGAAAAATCCATTCGCTAGTCGACGAATGGCTCTATTTTGATCTCCGGTGGCCTGCTCCGGGTATATCCCCATCCTGAGGTATTCCTTTACATCATAAAACCATGGTTCGCCATCCATTTCTTCCTCTATCATGTTGCAATAGGCATGCTGATCACGAACCTGGATATGCAATGGGTCAACATGAATTTTGTTTGGGTGGTGCAACATCGATGCCAAAGTGTCCAAAGCATCGACAACCTCATTATAAACTCTTGGTATGTGTCTGAACTCCACTGGTCGAAATTGTTTACTCAGATCGAGCAAGCATTGTCGGTATGGTATGAGCTTCAAATCCCTTGTTTCCCATTCACCATGAATCTGATGCACCGGGAGGTCCGAGTCTCCCAAGACCAAGATGTCCTGGACATCTATGTCCGCAGCTAACCTTAAACCCAAAATGCATGCTTCGTACTCAGCCATATTGTTGGTACAATAAAAATGAAGCTGAGCCGTAACAGGATAGTGATGCCCTGTTTCAGAAATAAGCACAACTCGTATTCCGACTCCTTTCATGTTAGCAGCCCCATCAAAGAAAAGTTTCCAGCTTGGTTTTTCAGCTTGTTCTAGTTCATCAATATGCATCACCTCTTCATCAGGAAAATAAGTCTTCAGCGGCTCATACTCTTCATCGACCGGGTTCTCGGCCAAATGATCGGCCAATGCTTGGGCTTTCATCGTAGTCCAAGTCACATAGATTATGTCAAACTCTGTGAGCAAAATCTGCCATTTTGCAAGTCTTCCAGTCGGCATAGGCTTTTGAAAGATATACTTCAATGGATCCAAGCGTGAAATAAGTTAAGTAGTGTAGGATTACAAATAATGTTTCAACTTCTGTGCCACCCAAGTTAAGGCGCAACATGTCCTTTCCAGGTGAGTGTACTTAACCTCATAAGCTGTGAACTTCTTGCTAAGGTAATAGATGGCTTGCTCCTTTCTGCCGGTGATGTCATGCTACCCCAGTACACATCCAAATGAATTTTTCAAGACTGTCAAGTAAAGAATCAAAGGTCTCCCTGGTTCTGGCGGAACCAACACAGGTGGGTTTGTCAAGTAACCTTTTATCTTGTCAAACGCTTCTTGACACTCATCAGTCCACCTGATCGCAGCGTCCTTCCTTAACAGCTTGAAAATAGGCTCACACGTTGTCGTGAGCTGAGCAATAAACCTGCTGATGTAGTTCAGCCTTCCTAACAGACTCATCACTTCAGTCTTGTTCCTCGGAGGGGGCAAATCTTGTATGGCTTTGATCTTTGATGGGTCCAACTCGATGCCCTGCCGACTAACTGTGAATCCTAACAGCTTTCCTGATGGAACACCAAATGTATATTTGGCCGGGTTGAGCTTAATATCGTACCTTCGAAGTCTTTGGAAAAACTTCATTAGGTCTGCTACGTGGTCCTCCTAATGCTTGGATTTTATGATCATATCGTCCACGTATACTTCAATCTCTTTGTGTATCATGTCATGAAACACAGTAGTCATTGCTCTCATGTACGTTGCCCCAGTGTTCTTCTATCCAAAAGGCATTACCCGGTAGCAATAAGTCCCCCATGGCGTAATGAATGCCGTCTTTTCCGCATCTTCTTCATCCATTAGAATCTGATGATACCCAACATAGCAATCTACAAAAGACCCAATCTCACGTCCGGCACAGTTATCGATCAAGATATGGATGTTGGGTAATGGAAAGTTATCCTTTGGGCTTGCTCTGTTCAGATTGCGCTAATCGACAGACACCCTGATCTTCCCATCTTTCTTCGGCACTGGCACCACATTAGCCAACCAATCAGGATATCGGGTGACCCGGATAACTTTTGCATCCAACTGTTTGGTAACTTCTTCTTTAATCTTCACACTCATATCAGTTTTGAATTTTCTCAACTTTTGCTTGAAGGGTGGGAACGCTGGATCAGTGGGCAATTTGTGGACCACTAAATCAGTGCTTAACCCTGGCATGTCGTCATATGACCACGCAAAAACATCTTTGTACTCAATGAGTGCTTTGATTAACTCCTCTCAGATTTTTGGCTCGAGGTGGACACTTATTTTAGTCTCTCGAATGTTGTCTGTGTCCCTGAATTGACGGCTTCTGTGTCATTCAAATTGGGTTTGGTTTTCTCTTCAAACTGGCTTAACTCTCTGTTTATCTCTTTGAAGGCTTCATCCCTATCGTATTCCGATTCATCATTATAATCGACCTCTTGTACAATTAGTTCGGAATCAAATTGATTTTTTAGACTGGGTTGATGATCCGTTATGCATGCCATGTCATTAGAACCAATATAAAGAGAACTGTTCAGAAAGAGAAAAGAAAAAACAAAGTTAAAACAAAATAAGAAAAGAAAAGCTTTCACTTTATTAAAATACGGGATAACAGAGTTTCACACTTTGCCGAATACAAAACAAAACTGGATTACAACCCTGAAATAATCCAAAAACAAGAAAGAAAAATCAGAGCCTACTACCAAGACTCCCTCCGAGTAGGAAGACGAGTAGCTGTCCAATTGTTGACATTGGTCCTAGGCCCCACGAATTGTACATCCGCCTTGCTGGACCCCTCCCCAACTTCTACCATGTTGATTTCGGTGAATAATCTTTCGAAACCTTCATTTAAGTCTCCATCTGCACCAATCAATGGCCCTGTAATCTTGGACAACAATTGTTTTTTGATGCTCGGCTTGACAAAAGATCTGGATAGGAGTGGGATTGGCTTGGGAAGGACCCAACCTCTTTTCTTCAACTTGAGGGCCCGTCTCACATCTGCCACGGTAGGCTTGAATCCTAACCCAAAGGTATCCTGATTTTTGGGCAAAGAAACCAGCTGAACAATACCTTGAAGATCAGCCCCTAAACCTTTGCCTGGCACAAACCCATTTTTCAACATCTCCGAGGCTACCATGACAGTTGCAGCTGCTATTTTGGGAAGTGGGATGCTTTCACCCTCGGAAACTTTGTCCACTGAAACCGTATCGAAAACCTGGTAAACCCACGACCCCTTGTCATTGTCAGTCTCTATGAAGGGTACGATGGCATCATTTACGGCGCTTGTATTGTCTTCCCCATGCACTACAATCTCTTGCCTATCCCACTCGAATTTGACCATTTGATGTAATGTAGAAGGCACTGCTTTGGCGGCGTGGATCCAGGGTCGCCCCAATAGAAGATTATATGACACTGCCACGTCTAACACTTGAAACTCCATGGTGAACTTGACCGGACCAATTGCTAATTCAAGCACGATGTCACCCACTCTGTCTGTACCACTACCATCAAACCCTTGAACATAGATGTTGTTCTTGTGAATTCTGTCACCATCAACCTTCAGTTTGTTCAAGGTGGTCACAGGACAGATATTGGCACTGGAACCATTATCAATTAGTACTCGAGTGACTACCGAGTCTTCACACTTCACAGTCAAATAGAGGGCCATATTATGTTCTGTACCTTCCACGGGCAACTCATCGTCTGAAAAAGTGACCCTGTTGACCTCAAAAATCTTGTTTGCTATTTTTTCTCCAGATGGTTCACAGAGATCTTATCCTGAACATGGGCTTCATTCAGAATTTTCATCAATACCTAGGGATGCTCATCTGAATAGATCAACAAGGATAACAATGAGATTTGTAACGGGGTCTTCCTCAACTGCTCCACAATGGAGTAATCTTGCGCCTTCATTTTCTTTAAAAATTCTTCCGCCTCTTCCTCGGTAACTGGATTCTTTGTTGGTACTGGATTTGCCCTTCTTAACTCTGTGGGAGCAAAACACCTTCCCGAACGAGTTAGACCTTGGGCTTCACACACTTCTCCTTTGACTTCTTTCCCTTTGTAAATCACCGTCGCTCGTTCATAATTCCAAGGAACAACCTTGTTGTTGATCACTGGAAGTTGATTTACCGGTTTTATAATGACAGGCTCTGTGCGAGCACCTTTCACAACTACAACAGGTTTACTTGCAACCCCTAGCACTACCACTTTAGCTTTCTCTAGTTTCACTGCAACAATGCTTGACGACCCTCTCTCGGTTACCACAACTAGCTTATCATCTACCCCTCTCAATTAGACCACTGATTTCCCGTTGATTACTTTTTCCTTTGAGCCGGTTTCGCTGGAACGGATCATCATTACCGCCTACGAGGGCTTTCTGGGCTGCCCCTCTTTATGTATCAACTCAATCATGTATGTCTCATGGTGAGCTGGCAATGGATTCTGATTAATATTTGGTGCTCCTAGCGCTTGCACCTCGATCCGATGAGTATCGATAAGCTCTTGCATAGCTGTTTTCAGCTTCCAACATTTCTCTATATCGTGCCCTGGGGCCCCTGAACAATACTCACAACTCACCGAATGGTCAAGATTTCTAGGGGCATATTTGGCGTTTTAGGCTCAATTGGATTCAACATGCCCAACTGCCTAAATCTGTGAAAAAGACTGGTATATGATTCCCCTAGTAGAGTGAAAGTCCTTTGCTTCTGTGGCCTCTCATTCTTGAGGGCTGGGTTTGGTCGGAAACCTGTCCCGGGGGGATTTCTGTAGGCCCTTGGGGGTAGATATGTGTTTTGTGGGGCTGGGTAGGGATTTTGTGGAGATGGAGCACGCCATTGTGCGTGTGCCGGAGTTTGGGTATAGGTTTGTGCACGATGGACGGAAAAGTGGGGGTATGGCGGTGGGTAGTAAGGTTGTGGAGGGCTATATGGAGTATGGGGGTAATTTTGGTGGTAGGGTCGTGGATGGCTATAGTAGGGTGACGGGCCTCTAGATCCGAACCAGGATCCGAACTCAACAGTCGTGACATCTTCTTTCTTCTTCTTCCCAAGTATAACCCCTCGTGCCGCTTTGGATGGCCTGAGTGGTCGCCTTGATCGCTGAATAGCTCATGATTTTGTTGGACTTAAGCCCATCCTCGACCATACCCCCCATTTTCACAACCTCATTAAAAGATTTTCCAATTGCGGACACCAAATGACAAAAGTAAGTCGGCTCCAGAGCCTGGAAAAAGTAATCGACCATCTCGCTCTCTTTCATTGGGGGATCTACCCTCGTTGCCTGCTCCCTCCACCGGAAGCCATACTCTCTAAAGCTTTCATTGTGCTTCTTTTCCAGTTTGGTCAGGGACAGTCGGTTCGGAATGATCTCAAGATTATATTGAAAGTGACAAGCGAAAGCTTGGGCCAAATCGTCCCATGTGTACCACCTGTTATGATCTTGCCTAGTGTACCATTCTAACGCCGATCCACTCAAACTTTGGCTGAAATACGCCATCAGTAATTCATCTCTTCCGCCCTCTCCCCTCATCTTGCTACAAAAACCTCTCAGATGAGCCACCGGATCACCGTGTCCGTTGTACAAGTCGAACTTAGGCATTTTGAACCCTGCAGGTAGTTGTACATTCGGTAATAAACACAGATCTTTGTAAGCCACGCTTACCTGACCTCCCAGCCCTCTCATATCCCTGAAGGATTGCTCTATGCTTTTCATTTTTCTGAACATCTCTTCCTGTTCAGGATTTCTGGCCAGTTTTTCTGCTTTCTCCAGTAGGTCAGAATGTGGATCATGTGGATAGGCTCCAGGCGCTTTGAAGGTAAGCTCCGGGGGATGATACTGGTTGTCCTGTGCTTTGAACAAAGGTTCACTCGGGGATTTATGGAGTGCAGTTGGTAGAGATGCCACAAAGACAGGGGTAATTGGCGGAGGTGGGTATGGAACCGATTTTGGTGGTGGAGCTTGTGGCATATGAGAAGTAGTGCCATGGTAGTGCTGATAAATGGGAAAACCTGGATCAGTGGCGGGAGGATCCTGAGACTGAGCTAATGGTAGGGTAAGAGCCGGGTTGGCTGGGTAAGTTGGCGGTGACTGCCCTTTGGACCAGGCCTGGTACATTTCGGCCATCTGTTGCTTAAGCTTGAGCATCTCCTCTTTCATTTTATAGACGTCCAACTCCTCTACCTCAACACTAGTGTCGACATCTGGGATAGACATGATTTCCGGTATTGGTCCCTTCGATCTGGTTTGGTGATGATAATGTGCCAGTATCCTCTAAATAAACTAACTGCTTGAATTCTTTGGACAACAACAACTTTGTTAGTTTAAGAGTTTAACACATATGCAATTACACGTTGGGATGCAATGCACCTAGGTAATTAACCATTTTCTATCATGCATTTGCTTTGATTGCGTGCGTCATTCCGTCCTCTCATAATTGTGCCCCTTCTTTTAAGCTTCCTTTATTCTATCCTTCTTTATTTATTTTTCCTTTTCCCTTCTTTTTCTTTTTAGTGGTGGTCAAATCCTGTAGAGTGCCTACGTATCATGTCCCCGCATGAATCTATGTATCCTGTAGAGATTGCCTACGTATCTTTTTCTTTGAGATTGTTTTCGATTTTTCATTAATAAACATTCTATTACAAACCAGATGCTTCTTGGAAAGGAAAATAATAGACTCGAAACCCAACCAAGTACGAACTCGAAAACTACTGACAGGCTCTGACGCGAAAGAAAGACAGACTTTAACAGACTCTAGGGAAAGGGAAAAATGCAGATTCAAACTATGAACACATTAAAGTTTTAAATTTGGGTGCCCGCGGGGCATCATTCGGCCTCGCCGCGGGTTTAGGTGCAAGGTTCCTTTCCAGCTGTTCCAATTCATACATGAAGTGCTTCACAAATATCATCACCACCGAGAAGAAGTTAGTACGGGTCATGTTTTCACACTCCCGACATTTCCTGGTAATAGCACGAGCAATAGTGAGAATCTTGTTCCTGGTTCGGTCTTTCTCTAGGAGTAGGCGTTCCACTGATCCCCTCTAGCCTTCAAAACCCGAGAATCATGCAGATGTTGTTTCCGTAACTGCTGTATTTCATCTTCCATCGAGGCCATCGGATTATAGCAGTGTTTACTCTCGGTTTCAAAAGCCTTGGCTTGTTTAGCCGTCTCGCTCTCAAGGGTGGTCACCTTCCTTTTTAGACTGACAATGGCCTTTTCATGACCTTTCCTTGCCTGCTGTAAGTACTGTGTGCGCTCTTTTGTTCTCTTCACCCATTGTGCCTAGAGTTGTGCTATGGTATCCTCAGATTTCTTCAAATCATCCAGGCACTCACCGATTTCCTTTTTTAACCCTTTTATTAACCGTTCATCCGACCGACTCCTTTGTTGTTTGTCAGCATCTCTCCTCATCTGTCAGATTTGGGCTTTTAGCACCTCATTTTCTTGGGCCCATTTGCTCTTTTCTCCCCGATCGGCATCGGCCTGCAGACTATTTTCAAATTCCAGGTCTCTAATCTGTTGCCTCAGCTTGCCTATTTCTGCCCTGTAACTCTCTTCTTTAGCCAACCAACCCCACCGTTCTTGCGACGCCTGAACGAACTCCTGGAGATGGGGCCTTTTGGCCGGTCTCCCAAACTCGATTTCTTTCATAAACCAAGCAAGGTATTCCGGCGAAACTTCACCCTTGGATCGATCGCGTACACATGTATTGGCTATTAAGTATTGACACTCGCTCCAAATTTGTCGGACTGCCGCTTCAGGAAACTGTCCGTTGGGCCCGATCTCGACTACTTGGCCACTAAGATCTTCATCTTTCGGAACTATTTGGCATCTCCTCAACTAACTCAAGACTCGATACGGGGCATAGGGATGAATACTCCGGAGTCCCATCAAAAGGAAATGGGGTCCAGTGGCTGGCATATATATGATTTCTTCCACAGGCAACCATCCTAGTGTCCACTGCATTTGGCTGGCGGTGAGGGTCCGAAAGAATGATGTCCACGCCGTAACTCCCTCGGGCAGACTGACCCCCTTGATCCTTGTGTAGAACTCTTCTATGCAAGTTTTCTTCGAGGAACCATAACTCAAGAGCTGGGAACGGTGGCAGAGATGCTCAGTCATCCATATTTGTAGCAACAAGTTACACCCCTCGAAAAAGTTCCCTCCGGCTTTGCAGGTTGTGATAGCTCGGAAGATATCAGATACTATCATAGGCACAAGAGTGCTTTTATCTTGAGTGAGCAACGTACTGACGACCCCGGCTATTTTCAGATCAATGTTTCCGTCTTTCCTTGGAAATAACAAAAAGCCCAAAAAGGTTATCATAAAAGCCACTCGTCTATGCACGTCCCACTTTTGACGGTTACTTTTGCTGCATAACTTGTTACCCGGGTTGTTGAATCCTCCGACATGACCGTATCTGTCATATATGAAGCGCGGATTACAAAAACCTGTGGCCAAATCTGGGTTATGGACCGTCCTGGGTATCTTTAACGAATCTAAAAACTGATGCACAGTGACAACTCTTGGAGAACCCAGGTATTTTTGCCTCAATGGAACTTTAGCATTTCTGATGTACCCGGCTATTTCCTCCAAAGTCGGAGTAAGTTCGAAATCGGAGAAGTGGAAGACATTGTGTGTCGGGTCCCAGCACGTGACCAAAGCTCTTATGACATCCCCCCGAGGCTGGATTTCCAACAAACCCGTAAGACCTTTTAGATATTTCTTGACCTCATCTTGCCCTTCACCACCTAAATCATCCCACCATAGCCGCAACTTGAAAGGGATTTTAGTCATTATTGAAAAAGGTTCATTTTGCATCGTGCTCATCCTGCACATTTATTAAGGTGATTAAGAAATAAAATTTATTTGACTCAATAAATTGACTATTTTTTTAAAAATTTTCACAGATTAAAAGGAAGAATCGGTACCGCACACGACTTTTCAGCACTTCGGGAATGAATATTTTAAAGCTGGGTGAGTCAACCGATCAAAAATCAAAAAATGACTAAAAGTGGCAGTTTATGCAAAGTCAGCCTTCCGGCGTCCCTTTCGGGAACATTCGGCTACTATTCTTGCAAAAAAACGGCATCACCAGACTTATTTATGTTGACAATTAACATTTGACATTTTTTGGCTATTTTTTGTAAAATGGGAGGTTGGACTCGACGAGGGTGGCCTACGTATCCCGCACCCTATGAGAATCAAACCGGCGTAGTTCGGGTAGATAAAACAAACTTCTTTTGAAAACAAGACTCTTTTCAACGGCAAATAAAACCATTTTTCATAAACAAAACCCTTTTTTCATTTTCTTTTTTCCGTTTTCTCAAAAATTTGACACTATTGGTTTTTTTCAAAAACAGGCGATTAACTCTCCTTAACCCTCATACTGCTATTTCGTTTTCCTCAAAAACTCGGTCAGCATGCAAGTCCAAAGCAAATAAATGCACAAGTAGAAGCAAGTAAGATGCATCAGGATGGTCATTTTTATTTTTTTTTGGAACACCTGTCCTAGACAGACCCAACCCCTGTGTTGAGCCTCCAAAGTCAAATGCACGTGATGCAAACAAACGTTCCTACTAAGGATCCGGCATGAAGCTGAGTTATTCTAGGTTCGTAACCTGGGTATTTGTTCTATACTGTGTACCCGAGCGGACAACTCGAGTCGAGGAAGGGCCTACGTACCGGAAACCAAAAGGCCATCCGGCTTAGTAACTTATCCGGCCTCTTTCTTATTTCAGGTATTGACACTAATAGAATAGGGAGTCTCGACCAGAAAGCTCATCCCCGGAGGTACGAAGAGAAGGGTTTCGGCACAGTTTATATACAGTTCAGATAATATCAAAACGGTAAAAGCAGCATTTAGCACATTAGGCCCAAACATGTAAAAATCAGATAATAAACAAAGCCAAATATAATAATTTATCTAAGCTCGAATTCTGAACCTTGAACCAGAGATTCTGGGTTATCTCCCCAGCAGAGTCGCCAGAGCTGTCACACCTCCTTTTTCACCTGCGCCCCGCAAAGGGACGTAAAAGGGAGTTTTTTCCAATTAAAGGACAATCGAAATGGGATTTTATTTAAAGATTTAGAGTCGCCACTTGAGAGATTTGTGGTTTCCCAAGTCACCAGTTGAATCCCAAATCGAGGAAAAGAATGACTTTGTTTAACAGTCTGCGCACCAGAAATCCGGATAAGAAATTCTGTTAACTCGGGAGAAGGTGTTAGGCATTCCCGAGTTCCGTGGTTCTAGCACGGTCGCTCTACTGTCATATTCGGCTTAATTATCTGATTTTATACAATTATGAACCTACGTGCAAATTTTAACTGTTTACCGCTTTTGTTATTATTTATTCAAAGAATTGCAATGTCGTGAGATTGCATCTCGAATTGCGCCGCATAAATGTACCCGCAATTTTCGATACGTTCCAACTGAGATTTGGATTTGGGTCACATAAATGTGCACCCGAGTTTAGGAAGATAACATTATTAAATACGCGCCTAAAGATACTAACGCGTTGTTATTTTGAGAAAAGCCGTAAAGTTCGCTATGCGGCCTGTCTCGAAATCTAAGCATTTGAAATAACTATCCGTTGAGGGCCCCGCAATTTGTAATTCTTGTTTGTCAAGGCTCGTCTCATTCATTATTTTTAAAGGAATTTGCAACGTCATGGAAATGCATCTCGAACCACATCACAATCAATGTACCCGTGGTTATCGACATATTTCGACTCCGTTGAGATTTGGATTTGGGTCACATAAATGCGCACCCGAGTTTAAGAAAGTAAATTATTAAATACGCACCTAAAATGACTAGCGTATCATTATTTTGGTTAGGGCCGTGAAATTTTGCTAAACGGCACATCCCGGAGTCTAAGTAATTTATTTTAATCATTCATTGAGGGCCCCGCAACTTGCACCTTCACTCGGCGAGGCGCATCTCATCATTTTTATTTAAAGGCCCAATCCTAAAGCAATCTATAATTTTCTATTTTTATTTACCTCTAAAACAAAGAAGAAGATCCTAATTAGTCTTACATTTTGTAAGAATTAGAAGACCTGGATTGCACTCATACGCAATCAAATTTTATTCGCTTTAGATTCCGAATGCAGTCCGTGTAAATAAACTCTTATCTAAGTGTGTACCAAGAGCCTACCAGCTATAGGTCTGGGCCCAGGTTCAAATGAACATGCAGTCAAAGCTAGGCCGGGCCATTTGTGATAGTACCGAAGCCCAAAATGTCCAAAGTGAACCACTGACCTCAGCTTCAATTCTAGCCGAATGCAGAATCACTGGAACAACTTCAAATTATTTAACATGCGCTCAACAATTTATGAGAAGGGAGAATCACGTTTATCTTCTCAATTTAAGGAACAATTGATCATTTGAATCTCATACTAAAATTTGGCTTACTTCACCTGTTTAACTAATGGTGATTCCTAATGAGGGATCGAGTTTTGACTAGACGGCTCGATTATCTGATTTTATTAATATCCGCGAGCAGATTCAAACAGTCTTATTAATAAGGCATGTTACATTCAATTAACTACTGCCATGAATTACTAATCCAGAATTACCAACACCTATACTATAACAATGAATCCCAGGCCATAAAACTTAAAGTGGGAATCATGCTGATTTCAAAATCAACTACATCCAAGAAAACAATTTAGTGGAATATGCATATGAAAGCAAACTGAGATTCCATTAATCAATACCAGTTAAGTCAGATTGTTAGCTATAGAACTCTCACGCTTCCATGAATACACATCTAATTAGTTTAACTAAATCAAAATTCCAGAATCTATTATAACAGTCCAACACAGTCCACAAGTTAAAACAAACAGTCCATCAGTCCATTGGGGCTCAGAATACTAAACTACAACGGACAAATACATGCGTCATAAGAAAATTATTCATATATGCAACAGAAGTGTTCACTATAATTCCGCAGCAGGAAAACTTGCTTCATTTCTATTTCATATCCGATACGAGATACTACATCAAGGTTTCGAAGTGTACCTGGTATTGACAATGCAAGAAGAAGAAGAAGAAGAAGAAGAAGAAGATCAGCAGCAGTAGCAATACAACAAAGCAGAACAATGAACAAACACTGCGAATACCAAACAACAAGTACCAACAGCTAGTGACATATGCAGCAGACCCAAGCGAGAAACCAGAACCCAGCAATGTTTAAAACCCAACAGAATTACCTGAAATGACTCAAAACCAGCCTGAATAAACCTAAAATCACTAGAAGACCAACCAGGGACCCTCTGAGACTCTCACAATCAGAAATCAAGCTAGAAACATGCAACTCATCAACTGGAATTCTAATTTGACTTCAGTGTGTTCCTATCTTTGGATTTTTCTATTCGTATTGACTCTCAACTCTTGTTTCCTATTCAAAAAAAAAGGTCCGGTCCCCCTCCATGTCTAAACCTTGCTCTATTTATTTGCCAAAAAGACAGACCCTTCCCCCCTTCCAAACCAATTAAACTAATACCACCACCATTTTTCTGCCCATGATATTCTCTTACAGCCCATTATCATGTGTCTTGAACCAAAAGCATGGGCAGCTTATAATATTCCATTAATACCCATGCTATTATGTTTCCCATTAGCACTAAATAATTGCATTAGTTTAATGGTACTTTAGTACCCTACTGTCAGCCAACTCATCTTAAGCCATTTTTATAACTTTTAAACCCCAAAATACCCCTTTAACCCCTGTGTATTATTGCCATGCCTTAAACTTCAATCGATCTGTTTTCTAAGTTACAAACCTAACAACTGATTTTTAACTGATCACTAAAGTACTACAGTTATAACCAATTCACAATCAAATTCAAACAATGATTTAATCAGAATTGAAGCAGTACGAATCACAATGTCATCAGGTTATTTCATCAGAATTGAAGCATGTAAAACTAATTGACGACACTTATTCAATCGACTACATAAATTACAACACATACCATCAATGGCCAATAAGAATCGAACAGGCACACATGTGATTCGAATCATATTGATAGAAACAAGGATTCATAATAAAACTTAACTAATCGACGACACTTATTCAATTGATTATATAGTTATATCACATTCAGGACCAGAAAAAGGTTGACCAAATAAAGGGTCATTGAAGATGGGCAGAATCAGTCGACAACAGAAATTGAAAAACCAATAAAACTAAACTAAACAAATAAGCAGAATAAACAAACACAAACTAAAACAAACAGGAAAGGGAAGATACCTCAAGAACTCGGGACCTGGACGACCCTGATTCCAACTCAAACTCGAACTGTTTGAGGTTGAACGGACCTTAATCGAGTGTTCTCAACTGAGAACACTTTGACTAGAGTCGATTAGACTCCAAACCATCTTACAGTTGGGACATATTTCAACCTCTGACTTTCTAGGGTTCTTGGGGGTTCGATTTGGGGTTCGAGTGTTTCTAGCCAGATTCAACTCAAACCAAAGGTGGTTCGGGCACGAGGGAGGTCATGGGGGTGCCAGGGTATGAATTTGGACTTCGAGTTCTGCTCGAATCTTCGATTGAAGATTCGAGAAGCTGGAGGTTGATTCGAAGCAAACGGAGTGGGGATTCAGGTTGAGGGTGGTTAGGAGGTTTAGGGGTGTTATTTTGGCGGTCATCGGAGTGGCTGCCGCCGGGTTATGGGCAGTGGCATGGAGGGGCGGCTGCTAGGGTTCTGGGGCTGTCCGGTGAGAGAAATAGGAGAGATGAAGGGGACGAGGGTTTGGGTGAGTGAAACGGGTTTGAGGGTTTTGGGGGGGGGGTTGGTATGATGAGATTAAAGAATTAATCTAAGCCGTTGGATTACGAAAATCTAGCAGCTGTGATCAGTCTCTTAGGGCGAAACGGGGTTGTTTAGTTTAGTAGGGGTGGAGGGGTGGACCGGTTTATGGGGCGGGTTAGGGTCGGGTTAAGCCGGTTTATGAGAGGGGTGATCTGGACCGTTGGATTGAGTGAGATCAACGGCCCAGATTTTCCACGCCTGAACGGCGTCGTTCCACCCGCCCCCAAAACTGGCTGGGTTGGACCGGGTCAGAGGGTATTTAGACTGGGCTGCAAGGGGTTATTTTGGTTTGGGCCTGGTCTATTTAATTCAGGACTGGCCCATTCCGAAATTTCTCTTGTTTTCTTCTTTCTCTTCTATTTTCTTTTTAATTCCTAAAACCAAAAAATTCCTAAATTGACTTGTAAACCCAAAATTATTTTAAAAAGATATTAATTAACCCTTAACAATAATTAACACACGAGATCGAAAAATAAAATCGCACAATTAAACAATAAAATGGCAAATCTACCGGAATTCATATTTTTGTGATTTTCATTCTTTAAAGTAGGACCTGGTTTAATTAATTCCAAAAATGCATAATTAACTCTTAAATGCACTTGCAACACATATTTTTTGTATTTTTCTTAATTAAAGTAGAAATAAACATGTACAGACAATATTACAAATAAATCACAACAACATCAAACCATTTTACTTTGAATTTTGAGAGTAGTTCTCATAGGGCGAAAATCACGTGCTCGCACTCCTTTATACTTCGCCTTCCGAGGGTGTATGGTAAAAAAGGAGGTGTGACAGCTGTGGCGACTCTGCTGGGGATGGAACCCATAATCTCTGCTTCAGGGTTCAAGAATTCGAGCTTAGAATAATTGTTATAGTTGGCTTTATCCATTATCTGATTTTGTTACATGATTTGGGCCTAATGTGCTAATTGATTGCTTTTACCGCTTTGATATTCCATGAACTGTATATAAACTGTTGCGAAATCCCTCTTCTCTCTGAGTCTTCTAAATCATGAAGAAGTGTGCACTTCGTGTGACTTCTTTTCTGTTAGAGTCATATCCCAAATTTAGAACGAGGTTCGGACAAGTTGCAAAGCCGGCGAAGCTTCTGTATTCCCGGTACGCTACCCCCCTTGGGCTCGAGCTGTCCGCTCGGGTAAGCCAGGTCTAGAACAATAAACCCAGGTTTTGAACCTAGTATAACAAGACCTCATGTCGGATCCCTAGTAGGAATGTTTGCTTGCATCATGTGCATTTAACTTTGGAGACTCAACACAAAGGTTGGGTTTGTCTAGGACAGGTGTACCAAAAATGAAAAAGACCATCCTGATGCATCTTACTTGCTACTTGTGCATTTATTTGCTTTGGACTTGCATGCTGACCGACTTATGAATATTGGGAAACGTTGAGAAAAGAGAAATAGCAGTGTAGAGGGTTAAGAGAGTTAATCACTCGTTTTGAGAAAAACCAATGTCCAAATAGCGCTAAAACTCTGCCGAATTTTTGAGAAAAACAAAGTGAAAAATGAAAAAAGGAGTTTTGTTTTCAAAAATAGTTTGTTTTATTTGTCCGAACTACGCCAGTTTGATTCTCACAGGGTGTGAGATACGTAGGTAACCTCCATCGGGTCCAACTTCCTTTTTGCAAAAATAACCTAAAGAAACAAAAGTTTTACTTTAATTTTAAAATAATTAGGGTGATATAGCCGAATGTCCCTACAAGGGCATCACTTTTAAAGGTTTTGGCTGGTTAGCCGACACAGCCTTAAAATCTTTGTTTTCGAAGTGCTGAAAGGCCGTATTGGCAAAGCCGGATATTTGTGTGAAATTTTTTGAAAAAAGATGGTCATTTTTATTGAGTCAAAACGAGTCATATTTTCCTTTTAATTAAAATCACCTTAATAAATGTGCAGGATGAGCACAATTCAAAATGAACCTTTCTCAGTCCGTGAAGAGATCTCTTTGGAGCTACATATGTGGTGGCATGATTTGGGGGAAGATAGCAGAAAGGCTATGACAAAAGCATTGGGTGGTCTTATCGGACTCTTGAAGGTTAAGCCAAGAAAAGACGTGATTGAGGCCTTGATACCATTCTGGGACCCAGCGCATAATGTATTTCACTTTGCTGATTTTGAGTTAACTCCTACACTGGAAGAGATAGCAGGCTATGCCGGTTTCAAAGGGAATCTTAGAAGTCAATACCCGGTGGCGCCGAGAATAGTAACCCCTCATAAATTTCTGGACTTGTTAAGCATCAGTCGTGACATCCGAGACGGAAATTTGGCCAAAGGATTCTGTACCTTCTAATTTCTATATCGACATTACGGGAATCCCCGTGGCTTCGAAATGCTAGATACCGGTCTTACTCATATAGGAAACCAAGACAAGTGGGAAACTCGGAGAGGATTAGCTTTCATAACGGCATTCCTGGGTATTTTGGTTTGCCCTAGAAAAGACAGGAACATGGAGTTGGGACTTGTAGGGATAGCCGACTTTATGATGAAAAAGGCAAATGGGACTATAGTGCCGCTGATCTTGGCAGAAATTTACCGAGATCTGACCCATTGTTGTGAAGGAGGGAAGTTCTTTGAAGGGTGCAATGTGTTGTTACAACTATGGATGGAGGAACACCTTTTCCACCGTCCCGGATACTTGAATTGTGGTATGACTGGCCTTGAATGCATCGAAAAACATGAAAAGCGAGTAGAGGGTTATGAGTTCCCGGAGGGTACAGAAGCATGGCACGCTCATTTGAGATCTCTGACTGTAAACAAGATCGAATGGACGATCGAGTGGCTCTCGATTAGTGAAGTAATCTATATGTTGGCTGAGGCGTGTTTTTTGTTGTTGATGGGTCTTCGGAGTATCCAGCCTTATGCTCTGCACAGAGTCCTACATCTATTAGGCTGATACCAGACTATCCCACACGATGAAGATTTGAGTCGGCAGGTCATTGAGTTAGAGCCAAAAGCTGCCTTCCCAGAAGAAAAAGTGCGTCAGATTTGGCATTAGTGCAGATTCTTAGGGCCTAATACTCAAGTACAAGATCTATCCAGAGGCGAGGTGGAGCCCAGTTACATTGCTTGGTATGGTAAAAGATCCCGAGTTCAACATGAGCCCGAAAGGCCCGCAAAGAGACCCCATGTCCAACAGTTCACCGACGGAGCACAGGTGCAATGGGACTGGTTGGCCAAAGAAAACGAGTACAGGGCTACCATAAGCAAATTGGAAAAACAAGTTAGGGACCTTCAGTTTGAAATAGCTTGCAAGTTGCGGTGGACAAAGGAGAAAAGAAAAAGCTAGCCATAGAAAATGAGGCCCTTCGAGCCCAGATTCAGAAAATGAAAATAGCGGCAGAAAACCCAGCCCGAAGTGCCAAAGATAAGAAACTCATAGCTAACTTGAGGCATAAAGTGAGCGACTACAGTTTTGATTTAAACAAAGCAGAAAGTGAACTAGCCAAGGCTCAAAAATAGTTGGCTAAAAATACAGATGAACGAGCACGCCTGGTTAAGCAGTTGAAAGAAAAGTACGACGATGAGGTCGCGGGATTAAAGAAAAGGGTCATCGCCATAGAAAACAAAATGATCAAACAGGCGAAAGACTTTAAGGTTGAAAGAGAACATTTGTATACATCACTGACACAATTAGAAATAGATTTGCAACAACTTCAAGAAAAAGATTCATAAGAGAGAGAATTAGAAACATCGTCGATTACATCGTTATGAAGTGCCAAGTCTGTGAGGATATGACTCGCACTACCTTCTTCGCGGTAGTGTTGACATTCGTCAAGCAGATAATGAGTGACTTGGACCGACTTCAAAGGGATCTTGCATATAGGCCCGCGGCGAGACCGAATGATGTCCTGCGGGCACCAGGAGCATTGATGTATTCATGATTTTTCATTTGAGTCTGTAATTTCTTTTTCGTTAGAGTCTGTCAGTTGTGTTGAGTCTATATTTTCTTTCTGCTGGAGTTTATCATTTGTTGTCGAGTCTACATTTTCTTCTGTCGGGTATGATAGTTTATTTTTGGAGTCTGTATTTCATCTTTTCATAAGCGTCTGTTAGTTTCTCTTGGAGTATGTTAGTGTCGAGTCTTTGTAATCAAAGCGTTTGCTTTTTATGAAATTGAAAATCCCAAAAATTGTTTTATTATTTACTTTCGTACTTATCTCCCAGAACTATGCCCGGTCTGATTCATACGGGGTCATGATACGTAGGCAATCTCCATAGGATTCGACCATAACCAAAAGAGAAAAAAAAAGAAAAAAAAAGAAAAAAAAAAGAAAATAAGAGAAAGAAGCAATGACAAAACAAGAGGGAAATGAGAGGATAAAAACAAAGAAAAGTAAAGGCCAGAATGAAAAAAGAGAAGAAAGAAAAGGAAGTTGCAAACGGAAAAGCCGGGATGACGCAAGCAGCCGATCAAATGCATAATAGAAACGGTTAACTGCTTAGGTGCATTCATTCCCCAAAATGTGCGGTTACCAATCTGTTAAAATCCTAATCGCTAACAAGGTTGTTGTTGATGTATTAAGTCCAGGCAGGTGGTTAGTTGATTGGCATTCTGGCAACTCACTCATACAATACCCGATCAAAAGACAAACTGAACATGGCCAACTAAGAATTGGAGGCAAGTATTGTCGACCAATCAAAAGAGGTGGAAGAATTGGATGTTAATGCGATGAAGGTAGAGATGTATAAGTTAAAGCAGCAAATGGCTGAAATGTACCAAGCCTGGGCAAAGGGTCATCTACCACCGGTTTATCCCGCCAACCCTGCTTATATCCCACCATTGGCTCAACCTCAGGAACCTCCCACTGTAAACTCATCTCCAGCCTTTCCCCTCTACCAACAATGCCACGACACCACTTCCCATACATCACAAGCTCCTCCACCCAGATAGGTCCCGCACCCTCCTCCACCAATCACACCTATTTTTGTGGCACATCCACCTGCTGCATTACATCGATCTTCTAGTGAACCTCTGTTCCAAACTCACGACAACCAGTATTATCCCCCTGAACCCACCTTCAAAGTTCCGGAACCATATTCTTACACCCTATATCTTGATCTCCCGGCGGAGATCGAGAAGCCACCCAAAAATCCCGAGCATGAAGAGATGATCAAAAAAGTCAAAAGCTTAGAACAATCGTTCAGAGATATAAGGGGGTTGGGAGGTCAAGTAAGTGTGGCCTATAAAGATTTATGCATGTTCCCAGATGTTCAGTTACCAGCAAGGTTCAAAATGCCCAAGTTTGATCTGTACGACGGACATGGTGACCCAGTAGCACACTTAAGAGGATTTTGTAGCAAGATGAGAGGAGCAGGCGGAAGAGATGAATTGCTGATGGCATATTTCAGCCAAAGTTTGAGTGGATCGGCATTAGAATGGTATACCAGACAAGATCACAACAGGTGGTACACATGGGACGATTTGGCCCAAGCCTTCGCCTACCATTTTCAGTACAATCTTGAAATTATCCCAGACCGTCTGTCATTAACAAAGATTGAGAAAAATCCTGGTGAGAGTTTCAGAGAGTATGAATTCCGTTGGAGGGATCAAGCCGCGAGGGTTGACCCTCCGATGAAAGAAAGTGAGATGGTTGATTATTTCTTGCAGGCTTTGGAGCCCACTTATTTTGGTCATTTGGTGTCAGCAGTGGGCAAGTCCTTTAATGAGGTTGTAAAAATGGGAGGCATGGTTGAGGAGGGACTCAAGTTCAACAAGATCCTGAGTTATTCAGCAATCAAAGCAACCACCCAGGCCATTCAAAATGGTACTAGAGGTGTACTCGGGAAGAAGAAGAAAGAGGACGTTGTGATAATTGAGTCGGGAGCTTGGGTCGGATCCAGGAACCTTCCATGTTACTACAACCCGCCTCGACCCTATCACCAAACTTACCCCCACACTCTATATAGCCCACCACAACATTACTACTCACCGCCAGATCCCTATTTTTTCGTCCATCACGCACAAATTTATACCCAACCTCCAGCTCACCCACAATGGCGTGCGCCAGCTCCACAAAATCCATACCCAGCCCCACAGAATGCCCATCCACCCCCAAAAGCCTATAGAAATCCCCTGGAACAGGTTTTCGGCCAAATTAAGCCTTTAAGAATAAGAGGTTGCAGAAGCAGAAGACTTTCACTCCATTGGGGGAATCATATACTAGCTTATTCCACAGATTGAGACAGTTGGGTATGTTGAATCCGATCGAGGCTAAACTGCTAAATCCCCCTCCCAGAAATCTTGACCGCTCGATGAGTTGTGAGTATTGTTCAGGGGTCCCGGGTCATGACACCGAGAAATGCTGGAAATTGAAAACAGCTATTCAAGAGCTTATTGATACTAATCGGATTAAAGTCCAAGCCTCAGAGGCACCCAATATCAACCAGAACCCGTTGCCGACTCATCATGAGACAAATATGATTGAGATAGTGCATAAGGGAGGGGAGTCTAAGAAGCCTTCGCAAACCGTCATGATAATTTGGGCTAGTGAAGCCAAGCCGTTTGAAAAGTCAACAAGTGAGAAGTCTGTGATCAAGTTGAACGGGGCAAATAATGAACCATCTGTGGAGGTCAAGAAGGGGTCCTCAAGTGACATTGCAGGAAAACATGAAAGAGCAAAAGTGGTTGTGCCAGGAGTGACGAACAAGCTTGTGGTAATTGTGAAGGGCGCCCGCACAGATCCTGTCATTATCAAACCGATAACTTAATTACCGATAGTCAACAACAAGGTAGTCCCATGGAATTATGAACGAGTGACAGTGAGTTACAAGGGGAAAGAGGTTAAAGAAGAAGTGTGTGAGACCCATGGTTTGACTCGATCGGGGAGATGTTTTTCCCCCGAAGAGTTGAGAAAAGCTAAGACCTCCAAAGATAACCTAATGTTGGTGAAGAAAGCTGTGACCGAGGAAGAATCAGAGGAATATTTGAGAAAAATGAAAGTGCAGGACTATTCCATTGTGGAGCAGTTAAGGAAGACACCGGCTCAGATCTCGCTATTGTCATTATTGATCCATTTAGACGAGCACCGTCGGGCTTTGATGAAAATCTTGAACGAAGCCCACGTTCCTGACAAAATCTCAGTAAACCACTTGGAAAAGATAGCTAACAAGATATTTGAGGTAAACAAAGTCACTTTTTCTAATGATGAGTTGCCCGTGGAGGGTACTGAGCACAATAAAGCCCTCTATTTGACGGTGAAATGTGAAGATTCCGTGGTTACTCGGGTACTGGTTGACAATGGTTCCAGTGCAAATATTTTCCCTCTTTCCACTCAGAACAAGTTGAAGGTGGATGATGAAAGAATTCACAAGAACAATATCTGCGTTTGAGGATTCGACAGTGGAGGGAAATATTCAGTCGGGGACATAGTGCTCGAGCTTACAATAGAGCCAGTTGAATTTACTATGGAATTCCAGGTGCTCGATATGGATGTTTCTTACAATCTGTTGTTAGGTCGACCCTGGATTCATGCTACCAAAGCGGTCCCGTCCACTCTGTATCAAATGGTTAAGTTTGAATGGGATAGACAGGAAATTGTTATGCATGGCGAAGATAATTTGTGTGTTCCCAGTGATGCCATTGTTCCGTTCATAGAGTTTGAAGACGACAAGGGGCCATGGGTTTATCATATTTTAGACACGGTATCGGTAGAGAAAATTCCTGAAGGGAAGTGCGTGCCGACTCCAAGGGTAGCTGCTGCATCAGTAATGGTAGCCGTTGAAATGTTGAAAATGGGTTTTGTACCGGGAAATGGTTTGGGTGCATCTCTACAAGGTATCGTACAGCTGGTTTCTCTTATTAAAAACTTGGATACATTTGGTCTGGGGTTCAAGCCCACAGTCGCAGACGTGAGAAGAGCCAGAAAAATGAAACAGAGAGCATGGGCCATTCCAAAGCCAGCCCCTCGTCTTTCCAGATCTTTTGTTAGGCCTGGTACCAGAAAGCGCCCAGTGACGACGGTTCCCAGTTAGGTAGTTGATATGGATGGAGATTTTATGGAAAAGTTCGAGAGGATATTCGACGAAGTGAACACGGTGGAAGCTGGAGAGGATTCTAGCAAGGCGGATGTGTAATTTGTTGGGTCCAGTGCAAAGATTAACAATTGGGAAGCTACTCCTCTCCCCACTAGAAAGGATTTTTGGTAGTTTGCTTTGATTTTCTTTCAGTTTATCTGGATTATCCCAGGGTTGTAGTTCAGATTCTATGTTCCGTCTGTTTGGAGGTACAAGCCATGTTATCTCTAATTTCAATAAAATGCAATTTCCCTTTTTCTCCCTTCGTGATAGTTTTATTTTTGTTTTTCTTTTCTTCCTTGTACAGTTCTTTTTATGCTGGCTTCAGTGATATGACATGCATGCGGAATCTCCGGCCTTAGTCTTAAAAGATAATCTAATTCTAAAATAGTAATTCAAGAAATAGAGTGTGATGCTGAATCGGAATACGACGAGGATGAAGCTTTGAAGAGATTAGTAAAGAATTAAGCCATTTTGAAGAAAAACCCAAACCTAACCTGAGTAATACAGAAGTAATCAATTTAGGGGACCAAGATAATTTCCGGGAAACCAAAATAAGTGTCCATCTTGAACCACAACTCAGAGAGGAGATAATTAAAACATTATTCGAGTATAAACATGTTTTTGCATGGTCCTATGACGACATGCTAGGTCTAAGCACTGGCTTGGTGGTTCACAAATTTCCTATTGATCCGGTATTCCCCCTGTCAAGCAGAAGCTGAGGAAATTTAAAACTAATATGAGTGTGAAAATTAAGGAAGAGGTCACCAAACAGTTTGAGGCCAAGGTCATTCGGGTCACTCGGTATCCCACTTAGTTGGCCAATGTAGTACCTGTGCCGAAGAAGGATGGCGAGACCAAGGTGTGTGTTGATTATCGAGACCTCAACAAGGCGAGTCCCAAGGATAACTTCCCACTACCGAACATCCATATATTGATCGATAATTGTGCCAAACATTAGATTGGTTCTTTTGTGGATTGTTATGTGGGCTACCACCAGATCTTAATGGATGAAGAAGACGCAGAAAAGACAGCATTCATCACGCCATGGGGAACGTACTGCTATCGGGTCATGCCATTTGGTTTTAAAAATCCTGGGGCAACCTACATGAGGGCAATGACGACCATATTCCACGACATGATACACAGGGAGATCGAGGTTTACGTGGATGATGTTATTGTAAAGTCTAGAAAGCAGTCTGACCATGTCAGAGATCTGAGAAAGTTCTTCCAAAGGCTTCGCATGTACAATCTCAAGCTCAATCCTGCAAAATGCACGTTCGGTGTTCCGTCTGGAAAGTTGTTAGGATTCATAGTCAGCCGGCGAGGTATTGAATTAGACCCATCAAAAATTAAAGCCATCCAGGAATTGCCACCTCCAAAGAAAAAGACTGAGGTGATGAGTCTGTTAAGAAGATTGAATTACATCAGCCAGTTTATTGCTCAGCTCACGACAACTTGTGAGCCTATCTTTAAACTGTTAAAGAAAGATGTTGCAGTCAAGTAGACAGATGAATGTCAGGAAGCATTTGATAAGATAATGGGGTACTTGTCAAGCCCACCTGTGTTGGTCATGCCAGAACTAGGGAGACCTTTGGTTCTGTATTTGACGGGCCTGGACAGTTCATTTGGTTGTGTGTTGGGCCAGCATGACATTACCGGCAGGAAGGAGAAGGCCATTTATTATCTCAGCAAGAAGTTCACAACTTACGAGGTTAAGTACACTCATCTTGAGAGGACGTGTTGCGCCCTCACTTGGGTGGCACAGAAGTTGAAGCATTATTTGTCATCTTACACTACTTACATCATCTCTCATTTGGATCCGTTAAAGTATATCTTTCAGAAGCCTATGCCCACAGGGAGGCTCGCAAAGTGGCAAATCTTGCTCACAGAATTTGACATCATCTATGTGACTAGGACTGCAATGAAAGCACAAGCATTGGCCAACCATTTGGTTAAGAATCCTGTAGATGAAGAATATGAGCCTTTGAAGACTTACTTCTCTAATAAAGAGGTAATGCATATTGATGAATCGGAACAGATTGAAAAGCCAAGATAGAAACTTTTCTTTGATGGGGCTGCAAACATGAAATGAGTTGGGATAGGAGCGGTACTTATTTCTGAAACAGGGCATCACTACCATGTTACGGCTCAACTTCGGTTCTACTGTACTAATAACATGGCTGAGTATGAGGCATGCATTTTGGGTTTAAGGATGTCTGTGGATATGGGTGTCCAGGAAGTCTTGGTCTTGGGTGACTCGGACCTGCTGGTGCACCAGATTCAAGGAGAATGGGAAACTAGGGATTTAAAACTCATACCGTACCGGCAATGTTTGCATGATCTTTGTCAACGTTTCCAATCAATAGAGTTCAGGCATATCCCGAGGATTCATAATGAGGTCGTTGATGCTTTGGATACTCTAGCGTCAATGGTACATCATCCAAATAAGGCTTATGTAGACCCGTTGCATATGCAGGTCTACGATCAGCATGCTTATTGTAACGTGGTGGAAGAAGAACTCGATGGCAAACTGTGGTTCCACGATATCAAGGAATACATCCGGATGAGAGTATATCTAATACAAGATACAGGTGATCATAAGAGAACAATTCGTTGTTTGGCAAGCAGATTTTTCTTCAATGGGGGAGTTTTGTACAAAAGGACTCCAGATCTAGGATTGCTGAGATGCATAGATGCTAGGCAGGCCACAACTATTATGACCGAAGTACATTCTGGAGTCTATGGACCGCACATGAGTGGGTACGTGTTGTCAAAGAAGATTCTCCGAGTAGGTTATTATTGGCTCACTATGGAGCGAGACTGTATCAGTTTCGTGCGTAAATATCATCAGTGCCAAGTGCATGGAGATTTGATTCATTCTCCACCATCTGAATCACATACAATGTTTGCACCATGGCCTTTTGTTACTTGGGTAATGGATGTCATTGGACCAATCGAGCTAGCAGCGTCCAACGAGCACAGGTTTATTCTGGTGACCATTGATTATTTCACCAAGTGGGTAGAGGCTAAAACATTCAAGTCTGTAACCAAGAAGGCGGTGGTTGATTTTGTGCATTCAAATATCATTTGCCGGTTCGGGATACCGAAGGTGATCATTACAGACAATGGGGATAATCTCAATAGTCATCTGATGAAAGAGGTATGTCAGCAGTTCAAGATTAGACATCGCAATTCTACCCCATACCGCCCTAAGGCAAACGGAGCAGTTGAGGTGGCCAACAAGAATATAAAGAAGATACTTCGAAAAATGGTGGAAGGTTCTAGGCAGTGGCATGAAAAGCTGTCGTTTGCATTGCTGGGTATCGCACTACTGTTCGTACTTCAGTAGGGGTGACTCCTTATTTGTTGGTGTATGGCACCGAAGCAGTGATACCCGCAGAAGTGGAAATTCCATCCCTTCGAATTGTTGCGGAGGCTGAGATCGATGATGATGAGTGGGTCAAAACCGGCTTAGAACAATTGAGTTTGACCGATGAGAAGAGACTGGCAGTAGTGTGTCATGGCCAGTTGTATCAATAGAGAATGGCAAGAGCATACAATAATAAAGTGCGTCCACGGAGGTTTGAAGTGGGTCAGTTAGTATTGAAACGCATTCTTCCTCATCAGGTTGAAGCAAAAGGAAAATTCGTCCCAAATTGGCAGGGGTCGTTCGTTGTAACTAGAGTGTTGTCCAATGGTGCATTGTATTTGACAGATGTAGAAGGCAAATGTGTAGAAATGCCTATCAATTCTGATGCAGTCAAGAGATACTATGTATGATTTCTTTCTTTGATTGTACTTGTTTGTATTTGGCATGTCTCGAATATTGAAATGACGAAGGCATTTTGTTCTGCTATCTAAACACTTTATCCCTTGTCACCCCTTTTGAGCCTTATTTGTTTTCTTTCATATCCCTCTTTCGGAATCAGTAACAAATATCAGAAACACAAGTATAAAAGATAAGTAAAGGAAGGAGAGAAACAGAGAAAGAAAAGAATGAAAAGAGAAAGCAAAGAAAAAAAAGAGAGGAAGAAAAACAACAAAAGGGAAAAAGAAAGCAAAAGAGAGAGCAAAGAAAGAGAAAAAGAAAATCACAAAAACAAAGTAATTTCTATGACATGAACTACGATTGACCTGATTCCTTTTAAAGAATACATAGGCAGCCTCATGGTTCGGTCTCATTAAAAGAAAAATCCAAAAGTCCCCAAGCAAGAAACTGGGGCAGAAGTTGTGATTGTTGTAAGAAATCTGATTCCGAAAGTTGTAATTTTTAACCCATTTGAGTTGTTTTGAGCCTTTTTATACCCTTTCTTTCTAACCCCATCCAAAATCCCACATTACGGTCCAAGGAAAGACCTTCTGATCCGTCTTCGAGAAATGCCAAGTCAAGCAGGCAGAGGTAATTCATATCAGGGGCAACATCTGGTCCAAATGGGAAAAAGAAATCAAAAATGAGAGAGTCTTATTGGTGAAAACCCTCACGGGAACCGTAAGGCGATGAGAGCTAAGAGAATTGAAAATGAGAGAGTCTTATCGGTGAAACCCCTCACGGGCACCTTAAGGTGAGAGTGAGTTGATAGATGAACTAACGAGAGAGGTCTGCTGGCGAAAACCTTTCAAGGCACCACAGGATGAACAAGGTCAGGATTTGGGTGGAGAAATCAGGTTATGGAAATTCTGGGACAACAAAGTATGGCAACTAAAAGTGATCGGTTGGATAGATTGGGCCGATTAATCCAAAATGCATGTCACGATCATTGGTGCCAACTGTTCCACTCAGATAAGTCTTTTTTCTTTTTCCTCTTCAGATAGTCTCCCAATTTCGGATTTTCTTATCCTTAACTCTGAAAGTCATTGCATTTCATTTCTTTTAGGTTTATTTCTCTAAGATGTTCCCAATGTCAATTTCAAAGCTCACTACCAGCTTCAAAATTGCAAAGCACAGTGCGCCCAGAGCATACCAAAGATAGCATGATAAAGTGCCAGCAAGAGTTCCATCAGCAAAATGATTTGGGTAATTTCATGGGACGTGCAGAGGTTCAGTTAAAGGGATCAGAGATGTGAAACAATGGTTCGAGTATAAAACACTCGAGTCATCAAAGTCATGGGGGTTTGAAAGTCAGTCAGAAAGTCGAGCGGTTCAAGGCCAGTTCGAGGAAGCCAGTCAAAACAAACAATGCAGCGGAGAGACCTTCAGCAAGAATGCCATCAACTAACCACCACATTTTAAACTGACAAGATTTTTCTTTGATTAAAACAGGGGCAGGAAATTTTGGTAGTTTCGAAGAACCCTCCGTGGAGAAAGGCAGTCACCAAACAGGTTTGATTTTTGATTTTCAGGACCCTCCTGAAAAATGGGACCTAGTGTAAAGTTTAGAAATAGCGTAATCTAGCAGAAATGTATCCCAAAGGATTATAAGCAGGTTTAGAATTTTGCATGTTCGAGATAAGATTCAATTAGGAGTTTCCAGGACCCTCTTGAATAATGGGACTTATCTTTAAGATTTTGATTAGATAGCAATATTTAGCGTAAATTCTGATGTAGGATAGTATAATTCAGCCATAAAAGTTGTCACTCTTAAGATAAAATTTGACCTTTGAGTTTCAGGACCTCTTAGATAACAAGATTTAGCAAAATTCGCACCTTTAAAAGATATAACTTAGATTTAAAATTGTCGCTTAGGTAAGAACTGTCAGGACTCTCTGGATAATGGGACCTAGCTTTCAAATTCTTAGTAATATTTGGTAATGTGATTCGTTTCACACTTACATATGTTCCCAGATACCCAAACTGGGGTAGAAAAATTTCCTCTGTTTTTGTCATTTTTTTTGAAGTCAGGAGCCCGCCTGAAGAGTAGGGATACATCCAAGTCAGCAGTCAGGAACCCGCCTGGAGAGCAGGGAGTACATTTCAAGTTATCAGTCAGGAGCCCGCCTGGAGAGCAGGGAATACATTTCAAGTTAGAAATCAGGAGCCCACATGGAGAGCAGGGAATACATTCAAGTTCAGCAGTCAGGAGCCCGCCTGGAGAACAAGGGAATACAATTCAAGTTTTTAGTTTTCAAGTTCTTATTGATATTTGGTAATATTTCCAGGTACCCAAACGGGGGCAGAAAAATTTCCTCTGTTTTGTCATTTTGTTGAAGTCAGGAGCCCGCCTGAAGAGTAGGAAATACATTCATGTTAGCATCCAGGAGCCCGCCTAGAGAGTAAAGAATACATTTCAAGTTTAGAAGTCAGGATCCCGCCTGGAGAGCAGGGAATACATTTCAAGTTCAGAAGTCAGGAGCCCGCCTGGAGAGCAGGGAATACATTTCAAGTCGGTAATTAGGAACCCTCCTGGAGAACAAGGGAGTACAATTCAAGTTCTAGCTCTCAAATTCTTATTGATATTTGGTAACATGATTTAGTTTTACACTCACATCTGTGCCCATCCACCAAACCGGGGTAGAGAATTTTCTTTGTTTTGTCTATTTTGTTGAAGTCAGGAGCCCGCCTGGAGAGCAGGGAATACATTTTAAGTCAGCAGTTAGGCGCCCGCCTGGAGAGCAGGGAATACATTCAAATTCAGCAGTCAGGCATCCACCTGGGGAATAGAAAAAACATCTCAGATTACAATTCAAGGAGGCAACAAAGGAATTTCATCGGGAGAATACAAGTCAGCAAGGCAACAAGAACCACAAGAGCAAGTTTGAAGATATAGATAGGATCTTGTAATGCATAGATCATAGTCTAGTCTAGTTTCTTTTTTATTTTATCATGGAATAATAAGGGAATGCAGTAAGCAGCAGCAGCAGCAATAATAGTGAAATCACAGCTTCATGGTAGTCCCAATTACCAGACATTCCTGAACTATACTGGCATGATTCCTTTTTAGCCAAGGATATGTAGGCAACCTCGGAAGTAGGGTGCGGTCAAATATTTCAAAAAATGCTTCTCACGGAGTATTCAAACGGGCAAAAATCGCTCGTATCCGCTCACTTTATCTTTGCACGAAAACTCTTCGTGTTTCTGGGCAAAGAGGGGCAGCTGTGAGCACGTGATTTTTGCCCTGTATGAATTACTCCCATAAATTCAAAACAAAGCAATTTCTTCCATTGTTTACAATTTTGTGGATTTTTGTGGCATTTTCTGTTAATTGTTTGCATATTGCCTGGGCATATTTATTTTTATTTAATTAATGAAAATACAAAAATAGGCTGCATTTTCATTTAGGATTTAACTTTTCATTTTAAGAATTAATTAGTAATTAAGTTGCTTTACAAAATAGAAAATCGCAAAAATAGTTTATTTTGCTTTTTAGTTTTGATTTTTGAATTTTGGTAATTTTTCTTTAATTTGGTATTTAATTAGTCGTGGTAATTATTATCTAGAGTTAGTTGGTTCAATTTGATGGGATAATTTATTTAGGAATTAATTTAGGTTTATGTTTAATTTTAATTTTAATTTAAAAGGAATTAGGAAAAAACTAATTTGAAAAAGAAAGAAAAAGAATTGAATAAGAAGCCTAGGTTTGGGCCATTCTTGTTTAAAAATCCATAGGCCCAAATATTTTGCCTGAAACTCGTCCCGTTTTTCAGCCCAGACCCGCCCCAATCTGGTCCGCCCCACCTCAAAATTAAAACGACACCGTTTAGTCAAGATTGATCTGAGCCGTCGAGGTTAACCGATCTAACGGATCAGAAGTGAGAGATACTTAATATATAAAGGTCTGAACCAGCCACCCCCCTCAGAACCCTATGTCACACCTCCTTTTTTCATCTTACACCCCCGGAAGGATGTAAAGGAGTTTTTCCAATTAAAGGACAATCGAAATGGATTTTATTTAAAAGATTCAGAGTTGCCACTTAGGAGATTCAGGGTGTCCCAAGTAACCGGTTGAATCCCGAATCGAGGAAAATACTGACTCTGTTTAACAGTCCGCGAACCAGAAATCCGAGTAAGAAATTCTGTTAACTCGGGAGAAGGTGTTAGGAATTATCGAGTTCCGTGGTTCTAGCACGGTCGCTCAACTGTTATATTCGGCTTAATTATCAGATTTTAAAACACCTTTACGACCTATGTGCATTTTTACTTTTAACCGCTTTTAATTGATTCTGTTAACCGCTTTTACATATATGAGGGTCATATACTACTTGTGTTATAACGGATGACTCGCCCCAATTATTGATAAGAGCCTAATTAATCAAAATGCAAAGTGTAGTTAAAGGTTTCTCTAAAGACTTACAAGATAGGGTCGGTTATTTAGGCAAATGGGTTTAACCCAAATCCAAATGAGCTGATGGATTAATGAGTAAAGGGTCGCACAATTTGAGCCCAAGCGCGAGCCCAAGCCTTTGGGGAGACTGGGCATCAGCGGAAAGGGAGATTCCAGATCGAACCCTTGAGGCACACCAGCAGCATTTGAAAAATATCACCGGGTATAACGTGAGTCCAAATGGCTAGCAACGGAACACCCATATATATTCAATCAGCCTTTAACTACTCAATGCATGATTATGTGCAGTTTAACAATAATTTAGTTTGCAAATAATTGAAAATTTGGTTAAAATAACTAGCAGTAGGCAGCTTACTTTCAGACCTCCAGATTAATTTACCATAAAGGCCTGAAGGTTTAAAAACAAATCAAACCAATCTCGTTTAAGTAAAACCCAACTAACAATTGATCATTTCGCAGTGAACTCAAACGTACATCAACAGCAAAGAGTCCCAGTAACTCACAGCCAAAAACTAACCGAAATCCATAACAAACCATCGTGAAAATAGCAATTACAAAACCTAAAGTCTTACTAACATGAGTTCGAACTTATTCAAAAGCCAAAGTCCATGAGCCAACCAATGCTACAGGGTAGGTTTACAATTAAACAATTAAAGTGAACATGATAAAGGGAAGGTCAAACTTCTCTACACATTCTGATAGTTTCCCAAAGACATGAGTGACATTTATGAACAAGACATAAGTATGGCTAAGCTTAGCACTGACTTACAGCACTGTAACAGTCCAGTAATCCAACATCACTTATAACACATAGGTGCAAATCCAAAGTCTAAAAAGGAAACATACTATTAACTATATAACTAACTATTCATAATGATTAACGAGAAAAATGTGCAGAAATCGCAAGAAGTCCAATAGCCTCTGCTTGAAGGAACAAAACAGCCATTTTCAGCTTGATTTTGTAAAATTTCTGGTCTACATTTACTCAGAGTTCAAATGTCTTAACATACCTAAAAATGTGAAGAAAACAACAGCAAGGTAATCAAAGGTCCAGCAGCAGCAACAAACAGTAGAGTGGAACTCAAATCCGATGAAACAGTGTACCAAAACAGCTCAAACCCCAGAAAATACAATTCAGCAGACCAGATTACAGTGTCAAACACACTTTCAACCAAGCAAATACCAAAACCTAGCCTTAATGACTAAATCTCAAGCCATTTCGAAGTACAAGCCTTCAAGAAATTGATTTAAGAGGAGAAGGATTTCAGATTATCAAACTAAAATTCAATAGAATAGTGTTTTTCCTAGAGTTTTTAGCCGTTGCAGATTTTTGGATTCTTAGCTCTTAAATCTCTTGGGTCTATATTTTAGCTCTTGAATCCCTTCCTTGAAAGGCAAGATAGAGATGCCTTTATAGGCAAGGCATTAGGGCAGGCCTCAAGAGTTCATTTTTGCCCTTTGGTCCCTTTTTAATTTTCATTTTAGCTTAACACCCCTGGTTTAAATTCAGATTTTGCCAAGTAGTCCCCTCAGCTTCCTAGAAGCTTCCCAGACAGTTACAAGTAGATTCCCTCACTAAGACTACCCAAACTAACCCCCATACCCCTGCTATTTACCTTAAACCCCAAATAAGACATGGGTCAAATTAACTCACGGCTGAATCAAGTGAACGGGTTGCCCTTCCTTTAGAGATGGGTCAAACCCAAAGCCCAAATAGCTAAATGAACCCAACTAAATTGGTAACAACAAAAATAACACACAAACGATTTCTTAAAACTGAACTGGTTGATTGATTAACCAGTACAAACCAACAAGGAATTAACTAACCCAATGAATAGACCAGAATAAACTAATTAAACTAGACTAATGAGGCCAACATAAACGGGAGAAAATCAGAGGCTTGACTATAACCCAACAAATCAAGAACACACATATTTTTAAAGGGACTTGAAAGAAAAATAGAGGGAACAGAAAACAACTCAAAACATCAGAAGATAGGTCAAATCTTTAAACAGAGGAAAGGAGAAGAAAAGAAGAGGGATGGAAAGGTGAAAAAAAACACAATAGGTCATGCTGAGGGATAGAAACTCACCAATTGGACTCAAAATTGGGCAGGCACAAAGAACTAGGCCAAACTTATGTAGATCCTTTGTTCTTTGTCAAGAACAACTGAGCGTCATCTGTTTCGCCTAGTCCGAACCTCAAAGCTTGATAGAAAAGCACCTCCCAAACATGCATGCTACCAGGATTGACAGAAAAACTGATTTTGAACTTTTGGGGTTGACCTCAGATTTAAGATTCGCGGAGCTCCGGGCAGATTCGAAGGAAATTGGTCCGGGATTTAGAAAGAGGGGAGTGAGAGGGTCATGGGGTGTTGTTTTGGTGGCGTTTGGAGGTGGCGCCGCCACCGGACAGTGGTGGATTTAGGGGCGGCTCAGCTAGGGTTAGGTCTGGGTTCTCTGATAGGGGGTATTGGAATGATGAAGTGAGGGGGTAGGGCGTTAGGATATATATATATATTCCCAAAGCTTTAGTTCTGAGCCATTCGATCAAGTGGAGATCAACGGCTCAGATCAATACCGATCAAAACGACGTCATTTCATTTGAGGGGGAATCCGGACCGAGTCAGGCGTGGGTTGGGCCGGGTACTAGGTGGTTATGTTTGGGCTGGGGAAATCTGGGTTGATTTTGGCCCAGATTTAAACCCTCTTATTTCCTTCCTTTTTTCCAATTCATTTTTCTTTAAAAAAACAATCTTTTTCTTCTTTCCAAAATTAAAACTAAAACCTAAATTAAATCCTAAACCAAATTATCCTACCACATTAAATTAATTAACTCTAATAATTGCTACTACAAATAATTAAAAATCAATTAAAGGAAAAAGTACCAAAATTCAAAAATTAAAATTAAAAGTGCAAAATAAACTATTTTGTAATTTTTTCCTATTTTTATAAAATAATTTGTCAATTAATCCCTAAAATGTAAAATTAAATCCTAAATGCAAATGCAACATATTTTTTTTGTAATTTTCATTAATTAAATAAAATAAAAATGCACAGACAAATGCAAACAATTACCAGAAAATGCCACGAAAATCCCCAAAATTGCAAATACTGAAAGAAATTGTTTTGTTTTGAATTTATGGGAGTAATTCATATAGGAAAAAATCACGTGCTCACAGCTGCCCCTCTTTGCTTGGAAACACGAAGAGTTTTCGTGCAAAGATAAAGTGAGCGGATACGAGCGATTTTTGTCCATTTGAATACTCCGTGGGAAGCATTTTTTGAAAGACTTGACCGCACTCTGCTTCCGAGGTTGCCTACATATCCTTGGCTAAAAAGGAATCAGGTCAGTGTAGTTCGGGAATGTTTGGTAGCTGGAACTACCAGCGTTGTTGCTGCTGCTGTTGCTACTGCTTTCTGAACCCCCTTATTACACCATGTCAAAATAAAACAAGAAGCTAGACTAGACTATGGTCTATGGATTACAAAAGTCCCATCTAGATCTTCAAACTTGATCTTGTGTTTCTTGTTGGCTTGTTGTCCTCTATTCTCCCGAAGACATACATTTGTTGCCACCTTGAATTGTAAACTGAGATGTTTCCCCCCTCTTCAGGTGAGGCTTGACTGCTGAACTTGATATGTATTCTCATGCTATCCAGGCGGGCTCCTGACTTCAAAACGTGAATGTATTCCCATGCTATCTAGGCGGGCTCCTGACTGCCGACTTGAAATGCATTCCCTTCTCTTCAGACGGGCTCCTGACTTCAAAATAAACAAAGCAAAGAATTTGAAAGCTAAAACTTAAATGGTACTCCCTTGTTCTCCAGGCGGGCTCCTGACTGCTGTGCTTGAATGTATTCCCTGCTCTCCAGGCGGGCTCCTGACTGTTGCATTTGAAAGTATTCCCTGCTCTCCAGGCGGGCTCCTAACTTCAACTTGAAATGTACTCCCTGCTCTCTAGGCGGGCTCCTGACTTCTGACTGGAAATGTATTTCCTTGTTCTCCAGGCGGGCTCCTGACTTCATAATAGACAAAACAAGGAATTTGAAAGCTAAAATTTAAACTGTACTCCCTTGTTCTCCAGGCAGGCATCCTGACTGCTACGCCTGAAAGTATTCCCTGCTCTCCAGGCAGGCTCCTGACTTCAACTTAAAATGTATTCCCTTGTTCTCCAGGCGGGCTCCTGACTTACAAAGCAAAGAATTTGAAAACTAAAACTTCAATTGTACTCCCTTGTTCTCCAGGCGGGATCCTAATTCCTGACTTGAAAGTATTTCCTGCTCTCCAAGTGGGCTCCTGACTTCAACAAAACAAACAAAAACAAAGAAAATTTTCTGCCCCAGTTTGGCGGCTGGGGACAGTTGTGATTGTAAAACTAAATCATGTTACCAAGTGTTACTAAGGATTTGAAAGCTAGGTCCCATTATTCAAGGGGTCCTGACAATACTTAACTAACGACAATTTAAAATCTAAGTTATATCTTCTACAGGTGTGACTTTTGCTAAATCTTTGCTATCTAAGAGGATCTTTAAACTACTCCCCATTATCCAGGAGGGTCCTGAAAATCAAAGGTCAAATTTTATCTTAAAGCTGACATCTTTCATGTCTGAATTATACTACCTCACAGCAGAGTTTACGCTAAATGTTGGTATCTAATCGAAATCTTAAGCTAAGTCCCATTATTCGGGAGGGTCTTGGCAATTCCTAATTGAATCCTATCTCGAACATGCAAACTTCTAAGCTAACTTATATTCTTTTGGGATGCATTTATGCTAGATTATGCTATTTTTTATCTTTAAACCAGGTCTCATTTTCTAGGAGGGTCTTGAAAATCAAAACAAACCTGTTTGGTGACTGCCTTTCTCCACGGAGAGTTTCTCCGAATCCAACGAATTTTCTGCCCCTGTTTCAATCAAAGAAAATTTTGTCAGTTTAAAGTGGTGGTTAGCTGATGGCATTCTTACTGAAGATCTTTCTGCTGCAATGTTTTTTCTGACTGGCTTCTCCGAACTGGCCCTGAACCGATTTTACTTTCTGACTGACTTTCAAACCCCATGACTTTTGACGAGCCGAGTGTTCTATACCCCCATTGTTGTCTTACCTCTGACCCCTTTATCTGAACTTTTTCATCTCCCATGGCATTACCAAACCATTCCACCGATGAAGCTTCCGGTAATTCCTTGTATCCCCCTCTTACGTCGTGTTATCCTTAGTATGCTTTGACCACTCCGTGCTTTGCAATTTTGGAAGTTGGTAGTGAGCTTTGAAATCCTTTTCACTCGATTTGAACAAGACTGGCATTGAAATATCTTTAGATAAATACCCAAAAGAAAATGAAATGCAATGACTTTGCGGGTTAAGAATAAGAAGAATCCAAAACCAGATGACTGCTACCAAAGGAGAAAGAAAAAAAAACTTATCTGGGTGGAGCAGCTGGTACCAATGATCATGACATGCATTTCGGATTAATCAGCCCAATCTGTCCAACCAATCAACTTTCAGTTATCGTACTTTGTTGCCCCAGAATTTCCATGACCTGATTACTTTACCCAAACCTTGGCCTTGTTCATCTTGCGGTGCCTTGAAAGGTTTTCACCAGCAGACCTCTTTCATTTGTTCATATCTCAACTCACTTTCGCCTAACGGTGCCCATGAGGGTTTTTACCAATAAGACTCTCTCATTTTTCTCTCAACTCTCGTCGCCTTACGGTGCCTATGAAGGTTTTCACCAATAAGACTCTCTCATTTTTATTTTTCCTACTTAAACCAGAGTGTTGCACCTGACATGAATTACATTTACCTACTTGACTTAGCATTTCTTGAAGACTGATCAGAAGGTCTTTCTTTGGACCGTAATGTAGGCTTCTGGACAGGGTTAGCAAGAAAGGGTATAAAAGGCTCAAAACAATACGAATGGGTTAAAATTACAACTTTCGGAATCAGGTTTCTCACAACAACCACAACTTCTGCCCCAGTTTCTTGCATGGAGACTTTTGAATTTTGTTTCGATGAGACCGAACCGTGAGGCTGCCTACATATCTTTAAAAAGAATCAGGTTGAACGTAGTTCATGTCATAGAAATTACTTTGTTGTTGTGATTTTTATTTTCTCTCTTTCTTTTCTTTTTCTCTTTTTCCTTCTGTTGTTTTTCTTTTTTTCCCTTTCTTTTTGCTTTTCTCTTTTCTTTTCTTTTCTTTCTCTTTCTTTTCTCTTTTCAATTTTCTTCTCTTTTTTCCTTTCTTGTTGATTTTTCTTTTTCCTTTCACTTACTTATCCTCCGCACCTACGTTTCTGAGTTTTGTCGTTGATCCCGAAAGAGGGGTATGACAGAAAATAAATAAGGCTCAAAAGGGATGACAAGGGATAAAGTGTTTAGATAGTAGAACAAAACGCCTTCGTCATTTCAATCTTCGAAATATGCCAAATACAAACCGGTACAATCAAAGAAAGAAATCATACATAGTATCTTTTGACTGCATCGGAACTGATAGACATTTCTACACATTTGCCCTCTATATCTATCAAATACAATGCGCCATTGGACAACACTCTAGTTACAACAAATGGCCCCTGTCAGTTTGGGGCAAACTTTTATTTTGCTTCAGCCTGATGAGGCAAGATACGTCTCAACACTAACTGACCCACTTCAAACTTCCGTGGACATACCATCTTGTTATATGTCTTCGCCATTCTCTGTCGGTACAATTGGTCGTGACACACTGCTGCCAATCTCTTTTCATCGATCAGACTTAATTGTTCCAAGCGGGTTTTGACCCATTCAACGTTATCAATATCTGCCTCAGAGATAATCCGAAGGGATGGGATTTCGATTTCTGCGGGTATCACCACCTCCGTGCCATACACCAACAAATAAGGAGTGGCCCCTACCGAAGTACGGACAGTAGTGCGATAACCCAGCAATGCAAATGGCAGATTTTCATGCCACTGTCTAGAACCTTCCACCATTTTTCGAAGTATCTTCTTTATATTCTTGTTGGTTGCCTCGACCGCTCCATTCGCCTTAGGGCGGTATGGGGTGGAATTGCGATGTATAATCTTAAACTACTGACATGTTTCTGTCATCAGATGACTGTTGAGATTAGTGCCATTGTCCGTGATGATTACTTTCGGAATCCCAAACCGACAGATGATATTTGAATCCACAAAGTCAACCACTACTTTCTTGGTCACAGATTTGAACATTTTCGCTTCAACCCACTTAGTGAAATAATCAATGGCTACCAGGATAAACCTGTGTACGTTCGATGCTACCGGCTCGATTGGCCCAATGACATCTATGCCCCAAGAAACAAAAGGTCATGGTGCAGACATTGTATGTAATTCAGATGGTGGAGAATGAATCAAATCTCCATGCACTTGGCACTAATGGCATTTACGCACAAAACTGATGCAATCCCGCTCCATAGTGAGCCAGTAGTAACCTGCTTGGAGAATCGTCTTTGCTAGAACGTGCACACTCATATGTGGTCCATAAAATCCGGAGTGTACCTCAGTCATGATAACTGTGGCTTGTCTGGCATCTATGCATCTTAGCAATCCAAGATCTAGAGTTTTTCTGTATAACACCCCTCCACTGAAGAAAAATCTGCTTGCCAATCGTCGAATTGTTCTTTTCTGATCACCTGTGGCCTGTACCGGATATACCCCCATCCGGAGGTATTCTTTGATATCATGGAACCATGGATCCCCATCAAGTTCTTCTTCTACCATATTACAGTAAGCATGTTGATCACGGACCTGAATCTGCAAAGGGTCCACATAAGCCTTATCTGGATAATGTAACATTGACGCCAGAGTAGCCAAAGCATCAGCGACTTCATTATGGATCCTTGGGATATGCCTGAATTCTATCGACTGAAACCGCTGACAAAGATCATGCAAATATTGTCTGTACGGTATGAGTTTCAAATCCCGTGTTTCCCACTCTCCCTGAATCTGGTGCACTAGGAGGTCCGAGTCACCCAAGACTAAGACTTCCTGGACACCCATATCCACAGCTAACCTCAAACCCAGAATATAAGCCTCGTACTCAGCCATGTTATTGGTACAGTAAAAATGAAGTTGAGCCGTAACAGGGTAGTGGTGCCCTATTTCAGAAATAAGTACCGCTCTTATGCCCACGCCCTTCATGTTCGCGGCTCCATCAAAGAAACGTTTCCATCCATGCTTCTCAACTTTTTCCAACTCATCAATGTGCATCACTTCTTCATCAAGGAAATAAGTTCTCAAAGGTTCATAATCTTCATCAACTGGGTTCTCGGCCAAATGATCTGCCAAGGCCTGTGCTTTCATTGTAGTTCGAGTCACGTAGACAATGTCAAATTCTGTGAGCATGATCTGCCACTTTGCAAGCCTCTCTGTGGGCATAGGCTTCTGAAAGATATACTTCAATGGATCCAAGTAGCATATGAGATAGGTAGTGTAAGACAACAAATAATGTTTCAGCTTCTGCGCCACCCAGGTCAGGGCGCAACATGTCCTCTCAAGCTGAGTGTACTTGACCTCATACGGTGTGAACTTCTTGCTGAGATAATATATGGCTTGCTCCTTCCTGCCAGTGATATCATGTTGACCCAATACACAGCCGAATGAATTGTCCACTATCGTCAAATATAAAATCAAAGGTCGCTCTGGTTCTGGCGGGACCAACACGGGTGGATTTGAAAAATACCCATTTATCTCATCAAACGCCTCCTGACATTCATCTGTCCACTTGACCGCAACGTCTTTCTTTAATAGCTTGAAGATAGGCTCACAAGTTGTCGTGAGCTGAGCGATGAACCTGCTGATATAATTCAATCTCCCCAACAAACTCATCACCTCGGTCTTGTTCTTCGGAGGTGGCAATTCTTGGATGGCCTTGATTTTTGATGGGTCCAATTCAATACCCCGGCGGCTGACTACGAACCCCAACAACTTTCCAGACGGCACCCCAAAAGATCATTTTGCAGGATTAAGCTTGAGATTGTACCTGCGAAACCTTCGGAAGAACTTCTTCAAATCCCTGACATGGTCAGACTGCTTTCTAGACTTCACGATCACATCATCCATATACAGCTCGATTTCCTGGTGTATCATATCATGTAATATTGTTGTCATTTCCCTCATGTAGGTTGCCCCAGCATTTTTCAAACCGAATGGCATGACCCGATAGCAGTATGCTCCCCACGGCGTGATGAATGCCGTCTTTTATGCATTTTCCTCGTCCATTAAGATCTGATGATAACCCGCGTAACAATCCACAAAAGAACCAATCTCATGTTTGGCGCAATTGTCAATCAAGATATGGATGTTCGGTAATGGGAAATTGTCTTTTGGACTTGCCTTGTTGAGATCCCGATAGTCAACACACACCCTAGTCTTGCCATCCTTCTTCGGTATAGGCACAACATTTGCTAACCAGGTGGGATACCGTGTGACCCGAATGACTTTGGCATCGAACTTCTTGGTGACCTCTTCCTTGATCTTTACACTTATATCTGTTTTGAATTTTCTCAGCTTCTGCTTGACAGGAGGGAATGCCGGGTCAGTGGGCAACTTGTGAACCACAATAAGTGCTTAGACCCGGCATGTTGTCATAGGACCATGCAAAAATGTCTTTATATTCGAACAGTGCTTTAATGATCTCTTCCCTGAGTTGAGGTTCCAGATGGACACTTATTTTAGTTTCACGGACATTTTCTTGGTCCCCTAGATTAACTGCTTATGTGTCATTCAAATTAGGTTTGGGCTTTTCCTCAAAATGACTTAGTTCATTACTAATTTCTTTATAGGCCTTATCATCCTCAAATTCCAACTCGTCATCACACTCAATTTCTTGTATTATTATTTCAGAGTTAGATTGGCTTTTAAAACTGGGCCGAAGATTCCTTACGCATGTCATGTCATTGATATCAACATAAAAAGAACTGTGCAAAAGAAGAAAACAAAATAAAATAAAATTAGAAGAAATGAAGGGAAATGAACAATTGCATTTCATTGAATATAAAGATAACAGGGTTTTAACACATCCAACTGGACGGAACATAATATCTGAATTACAGACCCAGGAATAATCCAGATAACTAAAAGAAAATCAAAACCCACTACCAAGACTCCCTCCGAGTAGGAAAAGGAGTAGCTTCCCAGTTGTTGAATTTTGCACGTGGTCCCACAAATTGCACATCTACCTTGTTGGACCCTTCCCCAACCTAAACCATGTTAACCTCGGTGAATAACCTTTCGAACCCCTTCTCCAAGTCTCCATCGGCTCCAATCAATGGTCCAGGGACCTTTTACAACAGTTGCTTTCTGGTACCCGGCCTGACGAATGACCTAGACAGACGCGGGATTGGCTTTGGCAATGCCCATGCTTTCTTTTTCATTTTCCTAGATCTTCTCACGTCTGCAACGGTGGGTTTGAACCCAAGACCAAAAGTATCCAGATTCTTTAGAAGAGAAACTGGTCGCACAATACCTTGTAGAGATGCACCTAAACCCTTGCCAAGTACGAAACCATTTTTCATCATTTCAACAGCTACCATAACTGACGCCGCAGCCATCTTTGGAGTTGGCATGCACTTTCCTTCCGGAATTTTCTCTACCGATACTGTGTCGAAAACCTAATAAACCCATGGTCACTTCTCATCGTCAACCTCTATGAACGGAACGATGGCACCATTGGGCACACACCAATTATCTTCGCCGTGTACAACAATTTCCTGTCGATCCCATTCAAACATGACCACTTGATGTAGAGTAGACGGGACTGCTTTGGCCGCATGGATCCAGGTTCATCCCAAACAGCAGATTGTACGAAACAGCCACATCGAGCACCTGGAATTCCATAGTAAATTGAACTGGCCCTATTGTGAGCTCAAGCACTATGTCCCCGATTGAATCTTTCCCTCCACCGTCGAATCCCCGAACACAAATACTGTTCTTGTGAATTCTTTCATCCTCCACTTTCAGCTTGTTCAATGTGGAGAGAGGACAGATGTTCGTGCTAGACCCATTGTCAACCAGTATCCAAGTAACCACGGAGTCTTCACATTTCACCGTCAGATAGAGGGCTCTATTTTGCTCGGTACCCTCTTCGGGTAACTCATCATCAGAAAAAGTGACTCGGTTTACCTCAAATATCTTGTTAGCTATCTTTTCCAAGTAGTTTACTGAGATTTTGTCAGGAACGTGAGCCTCGTTCAAGATCTTTATCAAAGCACGACGATGTTTGTCTGAATGGATCAATAATGACAAGAGCGAGATCTGAACTGGTGTCTTCCTTAACTGTTCCACAATGGAATAGTCTTGTGCTTTCATCTTTCTCAGGAATTCTTCTACTTCTTCCTCAGTTACTGCTTTCTTCACCAACACTGGATTATCTTTTGAGGTCTTAGCTTTTCTCAACTCTTCGGGGGCAAAGCATCTCCCCGATCGAGTCAAACCATGAGTCTCACACACTTCTTCTTTAACCTCTTTCCCCTGGTAGGTTATTGTCACTCATTCATAATTCCACGGGACCGCCTTGCTGTTGATCACTGGAAGCTGAGTTACTGGTTTTATAATAATAGGCTCTGTGCGAGCACCCTTCATGATCACAACAGGTTTACTTGTAACCCCTGATACCACCACTTTAGCTTTCTCTGGTTTCACTGCAATAGTGCTTGAAGACCCTTTCTCATCTACCACAGCTAGCTTATTGTCTACCCCTTTCAACTAGACCACTGATTTTCCACTGGTTACCTTTTCCTTTGAACTGGTTTCACTGGAGCGGATCATCATCACCATCTGCGAGGGTTTCTTAGCCTCCCCTCCCTTGTGTATCAACTCAATCATATGGGTCTCATAGTGAGCTGGTAGCGGATTCTGGTTGATTTGGTGTTTCTGGGGCCTGAACCTCGATCCGATGAGTATCAATGAGCTCTTGTACATCTTTTTTTAGTTTCCGACATTTCTTTGTGTCATGGCCCAGGGCCCCTGAACAATACTCACAACTCACCGAGCGATCAAGATTTCTGGGAAGGGGATTCGGCATTTTGGGCTCAATCGGATTTAACCTACCTAACTATCTCAGTTTGTGGAATAGGCTGGTATATGATTCTTCCAATGGAGTGAAAGTCTTCTGCTTCTACAACCTTTCATTCTTAAAGGCTTGATTGGGTCAAAAACCTATTCCAGGAGGCTTTTTGTAGGCTTTTGGGGGTAGATGGGTATTTTATGGATCTTGGTAGGGACTCTGTGGAGCTGGCGCACGCTATTGTGCGTGAGCGGGAGGTTGGGTATACGTTTGTGCGTGATAGACAGAAAAATGGGGATCTGGCGATGGGTAGTAGTGTTGTGGTGGGCTATATGGAGTGTGGCGGTATGTTTGGGGATAGGGTCGAGGCTAGTTGTAGAATAGTGGAAGGTTCCTGGATCCACCCCAAGCTGTCGACTCGATCGTTGCAACATCCTCTTTCTTCTTCTTTCCGAGTATACCCCCAGTACCGTTTTGAATGGCCTGGGTGGTTGCTTTGATTGCTGAATAACTCATGATCTTATTGGACTTGAGTCCCTCCTCAACCATGCCTCCCATTTTCACAACTTCATTAAAGGACTTGCCTACTGCTGACACCAAATGACCAAAATAAGTGGGCTCCAAAGCCTGCAAGAAATAATCAACCATCTCGCTTTCTTTCATCGGAGGGTCAACCCTCGCCGCTTGCTCTCTCCAACGGAACCCATATTCTCGGAAACTCTCACCGGGCTTCTTCTCAATCTTTGTCAATGACAGACGGTCTGGGATGATTTCAAGATTATACTGAAAATGACAGGCGAAGGCTTGGGCCAAATTGTCCCATGTGTACCACCTGCTATGATCTTGTCTGGTGTACCATTCTAGCGCCGGCCCACTCAAACTTTGGCTGAAATATGTCATCAGTAATTCGTCTCTTCCACCTGCTCCTTTCATTTTGCTACAGAATCCTCTTAAGTGTGCTACCGGGTCGCCATGCCCATCGTACAGATCAAACTTGGTCATTTTGAACCCTGTTGGCAACTGAACATCTGGGAATAGACATAAATCCTTATAGGCCACACTCACTTGGCCTCCCAGCCCCTTCATATCTCGGAACGATTGCTCTAAGCTTTTGACCTTTCTGATCATCTCTTCATGCTCAGGATTTCTGGGCGGTTTCTCGGTCTCTGCCGGGATATCAAGATGAGAAGTGTAAGGATATGGATCTGGAACTTTGAAGGTGGGCTCAGGGGGATAGTACTGGTTGTCGTGAGTTTGGAATAGGGGTTCACTGGAAGATCGATGTAATGTAGCAGGTGGAGGTGCCACAAAAACAGGTGTAATTGGTGGAGGAGGGTATGAGACTTGTTTGGGTGGTGGAGCTTGAGAAGTATGGGAAGTGGCTCCATGACATTGTTGGTAGAGGGGAAAGGCTGGAGATGAGTTCACAGTGGGAGGCTCCGGAGGTTGGGCTGAAGGTGGGATATAAGCAGGATTGGCGGGATAACCCGGTGGTGGATGCCCTTTCGCCCAAGCTTGGTACATTTCAGCCATCTGTTGTTTCAGCTTATACATTTCTTCCCTCATCTCACTAACGTCCATTTCTTCCACCTCTTTCGATGGGTCAACAATACTTGTTTCCAGTTCCTAGTTGACCATATTTAGCCTGTCTTTCGATCGGGTGTTGTAAGAGTGAGTTGCCAGAATGCCAGTCAGTTAACCACCTGCCTGAACTTAATACATCAAACAACAACCTTGTTAGCGATTAGGCGTTAACATATTGGTAACCGCATATTGGGCATGAATGCACCTAAATAGTTAACCGTCTCTATTATGTAGTTGGTCGGTTGCATGCGTCATCCCGGCCTTTCCTTTCTTTTAATTGCAAACATCCCCTTTTCGTTTCTTTTCTTTTCATTTCCTTTCATTCCTGCCTCTGTTCTCTCTTTGTCTTTACTCTCTCTTATTTCTTATTTTCTCTCCCTTTTGTTTTTCCGCTCTTTACTCTCTTTTATTTGGTTACGGTCGAATCCTATGGAGATTACCTATGTATCATGACCCCGTATGAATCAGACCAAACGTAGTTCTTGTAGATAAGTGCGAAATAAAATATTTTTTGGGATTTTCAGTTTTCATAAAATAAAACAACAAATGCCTCCATTACAAACTCAAAACTCACAAATTCCAAAAGACTAACAGATTTCGATGCAAAGATGAAATACAAACTCCAAAAATAGACTGTCATACTCCGAAGAAGTACAGACTCGAAAACAGAAAGAAAATACAAACTCAACATGACTTACAGACTCTGACAGAAAAGGAAATACAAACTCAAACGAAAAATCACGAATACATCAAAGCTCCTGGTGCCCGCGGGACATCATTCGGTCTCGCCACGGGCCTATGTGCAAGATCCCTTTGAAGTCGGTCTAAGTCGTTCATTATTTGTTTAACAAAGGTCATCACCGCTACAAAAAATGTAGTGCGAGTCATATCCTCACAGATGTGGCACTTTATAACGATGTAGTCAGCGATGTTTCTAATTCTCTCTCTTATGATGCCCTTTTTCTTGTAAAAAACGCCCAATCTGCTGGGCCATGGCTTCCAAAGTTTGCTCAGCCGCATGATTTTGCTCCTGAAGTTGTTGCAAATCTATTTCTAATTGCGCCAATGCGGTATAACAATGTTCTCTTTCAACTTTAAAGTCTTTGGCCTGTTTGATCATTTTGTTTTCCATGGCGATGACCCTTTTCTTCAACCCTGCGACCTCATCGTCGTACCTTTCTCTCAATTGCTTAACCAGGCGTACTCGTTCCTCTGCGTTTTTAGCCAATTGCTTTTGGGCCTTGGCTAGTTCACTTTCTGCTTTGTTCAAATCAAAACTATAGTCATTTACTTTCTGCCTCAGGTTAGCTATGAGCTTTTCATCTCCGTCACTTCGGACTGGATTTTCTGCCGCTACTTTCAATTTCTGAATTTGAGCTCGAAGGGCTTCATTTTCTTTGGCTAGCCTTTTCTTTTCCCCTTCATCTGCCGCCACTTGCAAGCTACTCTCGAATTGAAGTTCTCTGACTTGCTTTTCCAACTTGCTTATGGTAGCCCTATACTCGTTTTCTTTGGTCAGCCAATCCCATTGTACCTGAGCTCCATCGGTAAATTGCTGGACATGGGGTCTCTTTGCGGGCCTGTCAGGTTCATGTTGAACTCGGGGTCTTTTACCATATTAAGCAATATAACTAGGCTCCACCTCGCCTCTAGATAGGTCTTGTACTTGCGTGCTAGGCCCTAAGAATCTGCACTGATGCCAAACCCGACGCACTTTTTCTTCTGGGAAGGCCGCTTTTGGCATTAACTCAATGACTTGCTGACTCAAATCTTCATTGTGCGAGATGGTCTGGTATCGGCCTAACTGACGTAGGACTCTGTGTGGAGCATAAGGCTGGATACTCCGAAGACCCATTAATAGAAAAAAACATACCTCAGATGACATAGAGACTACTTCGTTGACCGAGAGCCATCCGAATGTCCATTCGATCTTATTTGCGGTCAAAGATCTCAAATAAGCATGCCATGCTTCCGTACCATCTGGAAACTCATAACCCTCTACTCGCTTTTCATGTTTTTCAATTCACTCGAGGCCAGTCATACCGCAATTCAAGTATCCGGGATGATGGCAAAGGTGTTCCTCCATCCATATTTGTAACAGCATATTGCACCCTTCAAAGAACTTTGCTCCTTCTCGACAACGAGTAAGAGCTCGGTAAATTTCTGCCAAGATCAACGGCACTATAGTCCCATTTGCCTTCTTCACCATGAAGTCAGCTATCCCTACTAACCCCATCTCTATGTTCCCATCTTTTCTCGGGCAAACCAAAATACCCAGGAACGCCACTATGAAAGCAAACCCTCTCCGAGCTTCCCACTTATCTTGATTCCCACCATGAGTAAGACCAGTATTTGGTGTTTCGAAGCCACGTGGATTCCCGTATCGTCGGTACAAAAAGTAAAAGGTACAAAATCCTTTGGCCAAATTTCTGTCTCGGATATCCCGACTGATGCTTAACAAGTCCAAAAATTTGTGGGGGGTCACTGTTCTTGGGGCTACCGGGTATTGAATTCTGAGAGTCCCTTCGAAACCGGCATAGCCTGCTATCTCTTCTAGCGTAGGAGTTAACTCGAAATCCGCAAAGTGGAACACATTATGTGTTGGGTCCCAAAACGGTATCAAGGTCTCAATCACGTCCTTTTTGGGCTTGACCTTCAAAAGCCCAATAAGACCGCCCAGTGCTTTTGTCACAACTTTCCTGTTGTCGTCCCCCAAATCATGCCACCACATATGTAGCTCCAAAGGGATTTCTTCACGGACTAAGAAAGGTTCATTTTGATTTGTGCTCATCCTGCACATTTATTAAGGTGATTTTAATTAAAAGAAAACCATGACTCGTTTGGACTTTAGAAAAATGGCCAATTTTCAAAATTTCCACAAAACATCCGACCTTGCCAACACGGCCTTTCAGCACTTCAAATCGAAGATTTTAAGGCTGTGTCAGCTAATCGGCCAAAACCTTTGAAAGTAACAAAAGTGGCTATTCTTGCAAAAACAGCCTTCTAGCGCCCTTTTAGGGACATTCGGCTATTTCTGACAAGAATGACATCACCCTAATTATTTTCAAATCAAAGTAAAAATTTTTGGGCTTTTGGGTTATTTTTGCAAAAAGGAAGTTGGACCCGATAGGGGTTGCCTACGTATCTCACACCCTGTGAGAATCAAACTGGCGTAGTTTGAGCAAGCAAAACAAACTATTATTCCTTTTTCTTCTTTTCATTTTTTTTGAAAGCAAGACTTCTTCTTTTTTTATTTCATTGGCAAAGAAAACTATTTTTCGAAATCAACAACTTTTCTTCTTTTTTTTTCATTTCATTGGAAAATAAAACTAACTATTTTGAAAACAAAACCCTTTTTTTTTCTTTTTATGTTCTCGAAAATTCGGCACAGTTTCGGCACTATTTGGACATTGATTTTTTCAGAACAGGCGATTAACTCTCTTTAACCCTCATACTGCTATTTCTCTTTCCAATATTCATAAGCCGGTCAGCATGCAAGTCCGAAACAAATAAATGCACAACTAGAAAGTAGGATGCATCAGGATGGTCTTTTTGTTTCGGGTGCACCTTTACGACCTATGTGCATTTTTACTTTTAACTGCTTTTAATTGATTTTTAAAGAAGATTGAACGTCGTTTAAAATGTGCCTTTGGATTGCGCCACATGAAATGCACCCGCAATCCGGAACACATTTTATTCGGCGTTTTAGGATTTGGATTTGGGTCACATGAAATGCGCACCCAAGTTTAGGAAGGTAATATTATTATAATACGCGCCTAAAGCAACCACGCGTTTGGTAACTTTGCGAGGGCCATAGAAATCTCACTAAATGGCACGCCCCGAATTATTCTAGCCAAACGATTTTTCAAACTAATCCATGAGGGTCATATACTACTTGTGTTATAAGGGATAACTCGCCCCAATTATTGATAAGAGCCTAATTAATCAAAATGCCAAGTATAGTCAAAGGTTTCTCTAAAGACTTACAAGATAGGGTAGGTTATTTAGGCAAATGGGTTTAACCCAAATCTAAATGAGATGATGGATTAATGAGTAAAGGGCCGCACAATTTGGACCCAAGTGCGAGCCCAAGCCTTTGGGGAGACTGGGCGTCAGCGGAAAGGGGGATTTCAGATCGAACCCCTGAGGCACACCAGCAGCGTTTGAAAAATATCACAGGGTATAACGTGAGTCCAAATGGCTAGCAACGGAACACCCATATATATTCAATCAGCCTTCGACTACTCAATGCATGATTATGTTCAGTTTAACAATAATTTAGTTTGCAAATAATTGAAAGTTTGATTAAAATAACTAGCAGTAGGCAGCTTATTTTCAGACCTCCAGATTAACTAACAATAAAGGCCTGAAGGTTTAAAAACAAATCAAACCAATCTCGTTTAAGTAAAACCCAACTAACAATTGATCATTTCGCGGTGAACTCAAACGTACATCAACAGCAAAGAGTCCCAATAACTCACAACCAAAAACTAACCAAAATCCATAACAAACCATCGTGAAAATAGCAATTACAAAACCTAAAGTCTTACTAACATGAGTTCGAACTTATTCAAAAGCCAAAGTCCATGAGCCAACCAGTGCTACAGGGCAGGTTTACAGTTAAACAACTAAAGTGAACATGATAAAGGGAAGGTCAAACTTCTCTACACATTTTGATAGTTTCCCAAAGACATGAGTGACATTTATGAACAAGACATAAGTATGGCTAAGCTTAGCACTGACTTACAGCACTGTAACAGTCCAGTAGTCCAACATCACTTATAACACATAGGTGCAAATCCAAAGTCTAAAACGGAAACATACTATAAACTATATAATTAACTACTCATAATGATTAACGAGAAAAATGTGCAGAAATCGCAAGAAGTCCAATAGCCTCTGCTTGAAGGAACAAAACAACCATTTTCAGCTTGATTTCGTAAAACTTCTGGTCTACATTTACTCAGGGTTCAAATGTCTTTACATACCTGAAAATGTAAAGAAAACAACAACGAGGTAATCAAAGGTCCAGCAGCAGTAACAAACAGCAGAGTGGAACTCAAATTCGATGAAACAGTGTACCAAAACAGCTCAAACCCCAGAAAATACAATTCAGCAGACCAGATTACAGTGTCAAACACACTTTCAACCAAGCAAACACAAAACCTAGCCTTAATGACTAAATCTCAAGCCATTTCGAAGTCCAAGCCTTCAAGAAATTGATTTAAGAGGAGAAGGATTTCAGATTATCAAACTAAAATTCAATGGAACAGTGTTTTTCCTAGAGTTTTCAGTCGTTGTAGATTTTTGGATTCTTAGCTCTTGGATCTCTTGGGTCTGTATTTTAGCTCTTGAATCCCTGCCTTGAAAGGCAAGATAGAGATGCCTTTATAGGCAAGGCATTAGGGCAGGCCTCAAGAGTTCATTTTTGCCCTTTGGTCCCTTTTTAATTTTCATTTTAGCTTAACACCCTTGGTTTAAATTCAGATTTTGCCAAGTAGGTCCCCCCCCCAGCTTCCTAGAAGCTTCCCAGACAGTTACAAGTAGATTCCCTCACTAAGACTACCCAAACTAACCCACATACCCCTGCTATTTACCTTAAACCCCGAATGAGACATGGGTCAAATTAACCCACGGCTGAATCAAGTGAACAGGCTTCCCTTCCTTTATAGATTGGTCAAACCCAAAGCCGAAATAGCTAAATGAACCCAACTAAATTGGTAACAACAAAAATAACACACAAACGATTTCTTAAAACTGAACTGGTTGATTGATTAACCAGTACAAACCAACAAGGAATTAACTAACCCAATGAATAGACTAGAATAAACTAATTAAACTAGACTAATGAGGCCAACATAAACGGGAGAAAATTAGAGGCTTGACTATAACCCAATAAATCAAGAACATACATATTTTTAAAGGGACTTGAAAGAAAAATAGAGGGAACAGAAAACAACTCAAAACATCAGAAGATAGGTCAAATCTTTAAACAGAGGAAAGGAGAAGAAATGAAGAGGGACGGAAAGGTAAAATAAAAACACAATATGTCATGCTGAGGGATAGAAACTCACCAATCGGACTCGAAATTGGGCAGGCACAAAGAACTAGGCCAAACTTATGTTGATCGTCTGTTCTTTATTAAGAACAACTGAGCGACATCCATTTCGCCTCGTCCGAACCTCAAAGCTTGATAGAACAGCACCTCTCAAACATGCATGCTACCAGGATTGATAGAAAAATTGATTTTGAACTTTTGGGGTTGACCTCAGATTTAAGATTCGCGGAGCTTCGGGCAGATTCGAAGGAAATTGGTCCGGGATTTAGAAATAGGGGAGTGAGGTGGTCATAGGGTGTTGATTTGGTGGTGTTTGGAGGTGGCGCCGCCACCGGACGGTGGTGGATTTAGGGGCGGCTCAGCTAGGGTTAGGTCTGGGTTCTCTGATAGGGGGTATTGGAACGATGAAGTGAGGGGGGGTACATCATTAGCATATATATATATATATATATATATATATATATATATATATATATATATATATATATATATATATATATTCCCAAAGCTTTAGTTCCGATCCGTTCGATCAAGTGGAAATCAACGGCTCAGATCAATACCGATCGAAACGACGTCGTTTCGTTTGAGGGGGAATCCAGACCGGGTCAGGCGTGGGTTGGGCCGGGTACTGGGTGGTTATGTTTGGGCTGGGGAAATCTGGGTTGATTTTGGCCCAGATTTAAACCCTCTTATTTCCTTCCTTTTTTCCAATTCATTTTTCTTTAAAAAAAACAATCTTTTTCTTCTTTCCAAAATTAAAACTAAAACCTAAATTAAATCCTAAATCAAATTATCCTACAACATTAAACTAATTAACCCTAATAATTGCTACTACAAATAATTAAAAACCAATTAAAGGAAAAACTACCAAAATTCAAAAAATAAAATTAAAAGTGCAAAATAAACTATTTTTGTGATTTTTTCCTATTTTCATGAAATAATTTTTAATTAATCCCTAAAATGTAAAATTAAATCCTAAATACAAATGCAACATATTGTTTTTGTAATTTTCAATAATTAAATAAAATAAAAATGCACAAATAAATGCAAACAATTACCAGAAAATGTCACGAAAATCCCCAAAATTGCAAATACTGAAAGAAATTATTTTGTTTTGAATTTATGGGAGTAATTCATATAGGGCAAAAATCATGTGCTCACAGCTACCCCTCCTTGCCCAGAAACACATCACCTCCGCCATGAACCGCCTGCCGGAAATCGTCTCCGCCGGCGGCGGTACTCCAATCGACCCCAAATTAACACCATAGACTCCCCTCCTTCTCCTCTTCCCAAATCTCCAAAACCCCTACCTCGAATCCTACTAGAACTCTTCGAATCTTGAATCGAAGAGAACGACCAAAACCCTAACTCATCCAATCGGCCCCAAAATCACACCAAAGAACCACCCTGACCCCCTCTTCCCAAATCCAGGGTCGATTCCCCTCGAATGTTGCCTGAGCTTCTCGTATCTTGAATCAGAGCTTGACCCTAAAAATTCCAAATTTTCCAATTCGGGGTTTCCTCAAAGTTTTAGGTTCATTCTGATGGTATCCGTGTGTTTTGATAAAAAAAAACACGGTTAGCCTCAGATTGAGCCAAGAATCTGAAAGTTCAAAGATCCATCACCACCTTTTACGGTCCGAGGCACGTTTAGGTATTTCTATTTTTCTTTTGTTATTTGTTCTCCAGTTTTACTCCATTTGTTTTTCTTCTTCTGAACTCCTTTCCATTCTGTTTAGTTCCTAAAGGGTAGTTTTGTGATGCATGTTAGTTTTAAGAAAACCTTTTTCTTTAATCAGTACAATTAATCTGTTAATTAGATTAGTTCCGATTTGTTAATTTTAGTTCATAATTTAGGTTTGGAAATTGTTCGAATTGCTTCTGTTCTTTTTCGCCTCAGATAATTTGGTTTTGATTTGGGCCTGGGGTTTGTACCATTAGGTTTCAGGCTTGTTGGGTTGGATTGGGCTTTGAATTAACTCAACCCAGGGTCAACTTGACCCGTATTTGATTGGAGGGGTAATTTTCAGGGTCATGGGGGATAGTCTAGGAAATTGGCCTAGGGAATCTCATGGTAACTGAATAGGGAAGCTTCTAGGAAGCTGTGGTGGGGGCTATCTTGAATTCTGAAAAGTAAACTAAGGGCACCTAGGCTAAAATGAAAATTGGATAAAGGCCTAAGTGCAGAAATTATTTCATTAAGGTTGCCCTACTTGCCTTGCCGATAAAGACATCTTTTCTTGCCTTTCAAGGCAGAGTTTGAGAGCTGAAAATCCAGAAAAATACAGAAGCTGCATAAATTTTACTATTTCATAGACTTCAAGAGCTAAAGTTCTGGGAGAAAAAGACAAAGGGCTGAAAAACTTTAGAACAACACTGTTTCATTGATTTCTTTTGGTGATTTTTGAGGTTTTCTTGGTGCTAAAACAATTTTCTGGTTAGCTGTTTTAAGATGGGTTAAAGTCGAGTTTGTCCTGAGATCTGCTAGTCCATCGAGTGATTGAAATTAGTGTTTGGGTTATTGTATCTTATCTGCTGGTTTAAAAATTGGTTTGTTGGTTCACTTTCTATTTTGCTGGGCTCTACTGCTGTTGCTGTTGTTGTTCCTTGTTGTTAACACTGCTGATCCCTCTTGATTTCTTTATTCTCTCAATCTCAGGTACACTTCTGCATTCCCTTTAAGTGTAAAGTTGATTTGGAATCAAGAAATGGAGATCTGGAACTTTGAGTCATATTCTTCAATAAGTTTGGTCGTAGATTAGCTTATTTGCCCGTTTCATTTTATTTAGATAATTGCACTTACTACCCTTCAAGCTATAATCTATAATTCAAATCTGAGTTCTGAACATCATATGTTAGATAATGCCTGCCTTAGTTTGGCCGTCAAATGTAGTTGTTGATATTACTTGTTTGTTTTAAGGTTAGTATATGGGTTTGACTGAGTGCATTAGATTCGATTTTTGGGCCATATGCTAAAGACAATTTCTGTAGCTTTTAAATGGATGGCTCAATGTCATAGTTTTGCTAGATTGGGGTAGCAAGTCTCAATATTATTAATGTTCTATTTGCCTTTGGCAATTGTTAAGATGTGATTTAGCTTAAATGGGTTTATTTTTAGCTTAATTCTGCTTTCAGAATTTGAACATTGTGTCCCGAACTCCTGGCATTTTGTCTTATTAGGTTCACGTGACATTTGCATTTTTTGAGAATTGTGATTCAAATGATGAGTATGGTTCAACAAATCACAAAGTTTGTGTAATGGTGTGAGGTTTTTTTATTAGCTCTGTTTCATTGTCATTGGCTAAGTTTCACGTAATGGTAATAATTCAGTTTGTTCGAAAATGGGCTCAGACTCCTTCCATGATCAGGGTTTCGGTTTTTTAATTCAAAACAAGCATTTGTTTCAATTCAATCCTTTATTCCATGTTGTGTACATTAACTAGCACTCTTGGTCAGCAAGTAGGGGCATAAGATTGGGCCTAACGCAGGCCCAAACGAGAATGTGGTCACATCCCTACCTCTTTTCTCATCATGAATTAGGCTCTTTAAGCCTAAAGCCCGAGGAATTCCCAAGTTGGAATGCTTGTTTGTTTATTTTGAAGAGATGCTTTTGGGTTTGTGAATCTTTATTACATTGTTCTGTCTATCTCGTAAGGCCAAGTCTTCAAATCAAAACAATTAGAGTCCTTTTAGCTTCCCATATTTAATTGTTGGTATGCCATGATATAGTACAAGTAGTCTATGGCCCTCGCTTAGTTAATATTTTAATCCTTAGAATTCGAGGTGTGCCATTTAGCAGATTTTCCGTGGCCCTCGCAAAGCTGCAAATGCGTTAGTTGCTTTAGGCACACATTTTAATAATTTACCTTCCTAAACTAGGGTGTGCATTTCATGTGACCCAAATCAAATCTTAAAACGTTGAATAAAATATGTTTAGGATTGCGGGTGCATTTCATGTGGCGCGATCCAAAGACGTGTTTTAAACGACACTCAATCTTCTTTAAAATTGAATAAAAGCGGCTAAAAGTTAAAATTGCACATAGGTTAAAACATGTATTAAAATCATATAATAGGTCAATTGTAACAGTTGAGCGACCGTGCTAAAAGCACGGAACTTGGGAATGCCTAACACCTTCTTCCGGGTTAACAGAACTCCTTACTCGGATTTTTGGTTCGCGGACTGTATTACAGAGTCAACCCTTCCTCGATTCGGGATTTTAAACTGGTGACTTAGGATATCATAAATCTCCCAAGTGGCGACTCTGAAACTTTTAACAATAAATTCCGTTTCGATTATCCTTTAATTGGAAAAACTCCTTTATACTTCACCTTCCGAGGGTGTATGGTAAAAAAGGAGGTGTGACAGTGGGTGATGAAAATGTTCCCTTTCCTGAGAAGTGGAATTTTGCATGTGAGTTTTCTTTTTAATGACTTTCTCGTACATTTTTCTCAATTTTGATGATGATCATCATCTTAATTTTCCTTTTCTTTTTCAGCAACCATGGGAGTTGTTGATGAAATTCCCAACTTCCGTGGTTGGGTAAGAAAGTTATTGAATGTTGCTCTAATGGACGGTAGGTCTTGGAAAAACCTCTCTCATCGATTTGGTTGGAAAGTGAAAAATCACGGTAAGAGTTTTTTTTATATTTTCACTTATTGCCTCTTCCAATAATTAATTTAATCCTTCTTTTTGTCAGGATTTCCCATTTGAGGCGTAAGTACTGAGTCCGTCGTAGCTTCCAAAATTTCTTTGGAAACGGCCCAAGAGATAATTTTGGGTTATCCATCGAAAAGGAAAGCTATTGTTGATCAGGACTCTGAAGAAGAAAAAGAGCAAGACGGGGGTTCTTTGATAAAAAGGTCACGGGCTAGAAGACGAATTATTTCAGATGATGAAGCATCTCCCCCTCATTCTATTGCTCTTATCGAGCCTGTTGAAGCCTCGTTGGTGATTTCTGATGATGAAACTCCCGCTGCTACTCATGATTCTACTGAACAGCTTTTTGTCCGTGGGTTTGATAGTGAAAGTCTAGGCCCAGTTTCTGATGAAGCACCCCTTGCTTCTTTTTCTATATATGCTCCTGTGATACCTTCTTTGCTAGTCATGACTGTTGCCACTGCTGCTCCCCCCCCCAGGCTGTTTTGACCCCTTCCACAGTTCCTCCTACGACTGTTCAACAAACTGAGGTTGGTTCCTCAAGTGGAAGCGGAGCCATGAAACAGGTTATCATCGAGGTCCCTGCCGATGGTAATCTTTTGGGGAAATCAGGTGGTGTTGACGTGTGGTTGAAGCCTCTAATTGGTCCAATCGAGAGAGACAAGCTTGAGAGCCACAACTCTTTAACTTGGATGAACGACATAATATAGTCATCATTAAAGGTATTCCATTTTAATGATTTGCTACTCCTTTTTATTAAGGTTCTTACCTTTTCCTCTCTTTTTTTTTAGATCAACCTCGTTGGTACAGAAATGATGAAGAGGGTTTCCCACACGGAGCAACTAATGCATGAGTATCAAGTTGAAGCAGATAACTAGAGAGAACAATATGAAAGCCTTTAAATTGACATGGAAGTGTTAGAAGAGAACAAGTGCTCCTTAGAGCAGCAGTTGATGGTTTTAACTACGGAATTGGCGGTTGAAAGAGCTTCCTCAAATCAAGCTGGTAAGGACAAGAATCTTCTCGAAACTTTTTTTTCCGAGCACCTCTCCAAGGCTAGTGAAGAAATCAGAGATTTGAAGGCTCTTTTAAGTGAGAAAGAAGCGTATGCCGGTGAACTTGTGCAAACTCTGACTCAGACTCAAGAAGACCTCCAGGAATCTTCTGATAAGGTTCTTTCCTTAGAAAGTTCACATGCTTCTCTTCAAACTTCTTATGATTCTTCCTTGGTTGAGAATGAAAATCTTAAAAGTGAAATTGCTGACAGGGAGAGAGATTACGAGATTCTTGAAGACAAAAATGCAATTGAAGTGAGTTGGGCATTTTTAAATACTCGCCATGATACCTTTGTAGAAGTTAGCCAAGAGAATTTTAACTTGGAAGCTGAGTTAGCCAAAATAAAAGAAACTATTGAAAAGACTCAGCAGAGCCAAGACTTTCCTTCTCCTGTGGCTGAAGCTTCTGGCAATGTTGAAGATGATATGGGTACCATGCTTTGGTTCCTTCTTCAACTCCTCAGTGACGAGTTAATGATATGTCACTCCCCTTTTTTTAGTGGAATGTGGTTACAACCCTTGGTCCTATTTGAGGGTTTGTTGAAAACATCAAGTCCTCAGACCTTTTTTGGGGTGTTTTGTATAAGTAACTCTTAGTTTATGACTAAGTTCATACTTAATATTAAGAAGTTTTTGTACTTATTTTTGAATTTCTGTTTTGCTCATTCTTGCCTTTATATTTTAAGGACTTATTCAATAGTTTGCACTTTTATTTTGCAAAATGCTTTTTTAACTCCATGAATGTCTAAATCAATCATGAATTTTATAAAAGAGGGCCCTTTTATATTCGACACTTAATGAAGAAGACGTCTCAACTTCATAATAGTGTTAATGCACGACAAAAGAAATAGGAATACACATGTTTCTTGAAATAACTTTGACATGTTTTTATTTTGAACTTTGTCAAGTTTTAAATAACACTTTACATGTATTTAAATAACTTCTATAACTTCTTTGTAACTATTTTCCTTACAACAGATTTCAAAAAAGAAAATAAAACACAAGGTTTTTATTTATAACCCGTTTCAGTACATTGCTTTTAACCTAACTATGCTAAGGTTTTTCTTTGGCTTTAGCTCGTAACTTTGCTCTCCATTTGACTCATTTAATGAGTAAACTTTTCAGGCTTGAACTTTGATTATTTCCCAATCTTCTTTGCCTTCTTTATACATATGTCTATGTATATTATATAGTCCCCCAAGTGTTTGAGCTTTGAAGTATGAAGTCTCGAGCACTTGATTACTCCTCTTATTTGGTCCTTTTTCTGTAAAAGAATAAAACATACGGGACTCGGAGGTACGATTTTAGATGAAGACTGCTTAACCCGTCTCAGTTTCTATCAGAATAGTTGTAACCCTAGACCGGGAATTTTAATCTATTCCACGTGCCTTGCAGGTCGTGATTCATCATTTAGTATGGGTTAGCATTTTGCCTATCATCTAAAATCGTTAGTAAAATTTTATCAATTCGAAAATAAAATTTTAAAACGAGGATACCTGACTGTGGGTACTCCTTAGAAATAGTATCTCTTCAGGTGAATAGCATTCCAATGTGAAGGTAATATCTTGCCATCCATTATTTCCAATTCGTATGCTCCTTTACCCGCGATACCATGAATCTTGTAAGGTCCTTCCCAGGCTGGACTTAATTTTCTCGCATTAGTCGCCTTTGTGGATTGAAAAACTTTCTTGAGTATGAAGTCCCCAATCTTGAAGTATCTTAGACGTGTCTTCCGATTGTAATATCGTTCCATGACTTATTTTTGTGCTATCATTATTATTAATGCAACTTCTCTTTTTCCTTCAAGTAGACCAAGATTTATGCGTATTTCTTCTTCATTGGATTCCTTTGATACTTGCGTGTACCTTGTGCTTGGCTCCCCTATCTCAACTGGAATTAAGGCTTCAGCTCCGTACACCAATGAGAATGATGTTTCACCCGTACTTGTTTTTGTTGTGGTGCGGTATATCCATAAAACACCAAGTAGCAATTCTGGCCAATTACCTTTGGATTCTTCCAATCGTTTCTTCAAATTGTTGATAATGACTTTATTTGTCGATTCAGCTTGTCCTTTACCCATCGGATGATAAGGTGTTGAAGTAATCCTTTTAATCTGCCAACTTTGAAAAAATTCCGTGATTTGTGCGCCTATAAATTGCGAGTCATTATCACACACGATTTCCTTTGGTACACCGAATCGATATATGATATTTCGCCAAATGAAATCTCTGACTTCTTTTTCTCGTACCTGTTTAAATGCTCCTGCTTCTACCCATTTAGTAAAGTAGTCAGTGAGTACAAGCAAGAATTTTACCTTGCCTTTTGCTTGTGGTAGAGGACCCACGATATCCATTCCCCATTTCATAAAAGGCCACGGTACAACGACCGGATGTAACAACTCTGCAGGTCTATGCATGTTATTACCGTATCTTTGGCATTTATCACATTTAGCCATGAACTTTTCCGCTTCCTCTTCCATTTTAGGCCAATAATAGCCTGCTCTAATTGTGGTTCTTACCAGTGATCTTCCTCCTGCGTGATTTCCACAATGCCCCTCATGTATCTCTCTCATTATATATTCCATTTGACTTCTCCCGAGGCATCTTGCTAAGGGTCCACCGAACATTTTTCGATAAAGATTGTCTTGCTTTAAACAATATCGAGCAGCCTTTTTTCGAAGCGCGTGAGCTTTTTTCTTGTCTTCAGGGACGGTACCATACTACAAAAAAGCAACAATCTCGTTCCTTCAATCCCAGGTTAAGTTATTGAAATTTACCTCATTTTTGTTTGGATCGAGTACTGAATGAAACAAATGAATTACGGAGGCATTTTGATTGCCAGCCACGTCTGCCGCAGATACGAGATTGGCTAGGGTGTCTGCCTCGACATTTTTAACTCTTGGTATCTGCGTAACTTTCCAGGTTTGGAATTGCCTAATCAGGTCTCGTACCTTTTCTAAGTACTACTGCATCGTGCTTCCCTGGCTATATAAGTCCCCAGCATTTGGTTAACTACAAGCTGCGAATCACTTTTGATTACAATCTGATTAATACCGAGTTCTCATGCCAGTTCTAAACCTGCAATCACAGCTTCATACTCTGCTTCATTGTTAGTTATAGAATTGAATTTTATGGCTTGTCGAATGGTTTCACCCGTAGATGGTACCAAAATAATTCCTAAACCTGCCCCCTTCACATTAGATGAGCCATCAGTAAATAAGGTCCAAATTCCTAGATTAGACCCGCTGAACACCTGTAATTCTTTTTCTGCTTCTAATTGCATCCATTGGCTAAAATCAGCAAAAAAAATTCTACTAACACCTGAGATTTTATTGCGGTTCTGGGCTGATATGTGATGTTATATTCACTTAATTCTATAGCCCATTTGGCTAACCTACCTGATAACTCATGCTTGTGTAATATATTGCGCAATGGATAAGCAGTTACTACGAAAATAGGGTGGCATTGAAAATAAGGCCTTAGTTTCCTAGATGTTATAATTAGTGCAAGTGCAAGCTTTTCTAATTGAGGATACCATATCTCCGCATCTAATAATGATTTGCTAACATAATAAATTGGAGACTGTTTACCTTGGTCTTCACGAAATAAAATTGCACTCACCGCTATTTCTGACACAGCCATATAGATGAGCAATCTTTACCCAACCTTTAGTTTTGTGAGTAACGACAAATTTGACAGGTATGTCTTCAAGTTTTTGAGTGCTTGTCGACACTCCTCAGTCCATTCGAACTGATCTAGTTTTTTAAGAGCTGAAAAGAATTTAAAACATTTTTCTGATGACTTGGAAATATATCTCCCCAAGGCTGCAATTCTTCCTGTCAGTCTCTGCACTTCTTTTTTACTTGTAAGCATGTCAGGAATTTCTTCAATAGCTTTAATCTGCATGGGATTTACTTCAATACCACGGTTAGAAACAAGAAAACCCAAAAACTTACCTGATGAAACGCCGAATGCACATTTCTCAGGATTTAGCTTCATATTGAATTTTTGTAAGATCTGAAATGTATCAGACAAGTGCGATATATGATCCCCTGATTGTTGAGATTTAACGAGCATATCATCTATGTATACCTCCATAGTTTTTCCTAAATGTTCTTGGAATATTTTGGTCACCAATCTTTGATATGTTGCACCAGCGTTTTTAAGACCAAAGGGCATTACTTTATAATAGTAAGTCTCCCTGTCTGTTATAAATGAAGTTTTTTCTTCATCTAGGGGATCCATTTTGATCTGGTTATACCCTGAATAAAAAGCTTAACAATTCATGTCCTGCAGTAGCATCAATCAGTTGATCTATATGTGGTAGTGGAAAAGAATCTTTAGGACAAGCTTTGTTAAGGTTTGTGTAATCTACACAAACTCGCCATTTGCCATTCTTTTTCGGTACTACAACAGTATTGGCTAACCAATTAGGATACTTTACCTCGCGGGTAGACCCAATTTTTAATAGTTTCTGAACCTCATCTTGAATCACCTGATTTTTGAAAGTCTCATGCTTTCTCTTCTTTTGTTTGACGGGTGGATACGATGGGTCTTCATTTAACTTGTGAGTCATTACTTTCGGTGATATTCCTGTCATATCAGAATGGGACCAGGCAAAACAATCCATGTTAGTTTTTAAAAATTCAATCAACTTACCTTTCATGTCGTGGCTTAGGTTGGCCCCAACGTAGACTTTCCTTTCAGGCCATTGGGTAAATAACTCTATAGCCTCCAGTTCTTCAATCGTTGTTTTGATATTTTCATTTTCCTCTGGTTCTTGAATGGAATCGGGCCTTGAGTCCACATCTGTTCGCCCTTATTCAATTGAGGCTTGTGTTGTGGTATCCTCAACTGGATTCTATAACTGCTATTTTTCTTCATTTGAATCTGCTACAGAGTTGATGCTCCTAGATGTCTGTTGATCCCCATGGATTTGACATATTCCCCATGGTGATGGAAATTTAATAACTTGATGTAAGGTAGACAGAACGACATCCATCTCGTGAATCCATGGTCTCCCGAGAAACATATTGTAAGCCAGTTCCATCTCTACCTTTTGAAATTTTGTACCTTTGACAACCCCTTCTGCGAATGTAGTAAGTGTTAGCTCCCCTTTTGTCACAACGCTTGAATTATCGAATCCAGACAAAGTATGCGCCTTTGGTACTAGTTGATCTTCAGCTTGCATCTCGTTTAGTACTCTTAGCAGAATAATGTTCAAGGAACTACCTGGATCAATCAAAACTCGTTTCATATTAGTATCATGTAAAAGTAGAGATATTACCAGTGCATCGTTATGTGGAGCTAGCATGCCATCCACATCTGCATCATCAAATGTAATACTTTCTTCCTCCAAAACATGTCAGACCTACTTCTCGTGGGTAATTGTAACTTTAGAAATTTTATTGGCTGTTGTATATGTCATGCCATTGATTTCTTCGCCCCCGCTTATAACATTGACGGTCCTTTTGGGGGAAGGAGGTTTAGGGGGCTCCTGCCTATTCTTTATGTATGCTTGCTTACCTTTCTCACTGAATAATTCAGTGAGATACCCTTGCTTTAATAGATGGTCAACTTCACCTTGTAGCAATCTACAATCTGTCGTTTTATGACCATGATCGTTGTGAAATTCGCACCAATGATCAGGATTGCGCCTGTTTGGATTTGATCTCATTTTTTTGGCCACCGCACCTTATCACCCATGCCTCTTAATACCGCTACTAACTCTGAAGTGCTGATATTAAAATTGTAACCGCCAAATCTTGCCTTCAAGTTCCTATCATCATCTCGAATTCCTCGTGTGTTTCAATCATTTCCAGACCTTGATGATGAACCCGACTCTTTATTTATTGATCTATGATCGTACCTTGAATTGTCCTGCTTTGATCGTGAGTCTTTTCCTGTTGGGCCCATATATGGTTAGTATCTATTTTTACCGGACCTTTTTCGGTTTCTGAACATCTCGACTCACCTTCTCCTCTTTCTGAGATCGGGAGATAGTGTCTTCTTCTATCCTCATCTTTGTGTTGTATCTGTTGTAAACATCATTCCAGGTTGTTGCTCGAAATTCACTCAGACTTTCCTTGAGTTGTCTCGTGGCTTCTAAGCTTTTCTCATTCAAATTACTGGCAAAAGCCATAGCTGCCCAGTTATCAGGTACGCGTGGTAACGTCATTCTCTCACGCTGGAACCTATCCACGAACTCTCTAAGTTGCTCTGAACCTCCTTGCTTGATTTTGAAAATATCTTCCATTCTTTTTTCAACTTTTTGAGCTCCCGAATGCGCTTTGATAAAAGAATCTGCAAGCTCAACAAAAGAATTTATAGAATTTCCGTGTAAGAGGGAATACCATGTTAATGCTCCCTTGGTGAGTGTTTCACTGAATTTCTTGACCAATATTGATCCAATTTCTTGTTTGGTTAAATCGTTGCCTTTTATGCAAGTTGTGAATGCAGTCACGCGGTCTCGTGGATCAGTTGTGCCATCATACTTTGGAATATCAGGTATTTTGAACTTCTTCGGGATCGGCACCGAAGCAGCACCCACTAGGCTTCCATGGTTGTTGTGAGTACTTATCCATGTCTATTCTTTTGATTACAGGTGGCACTCCAGGTATTTGCTCTATGCGATCGTTTTTCTCCTTGAGCTGCTTTTGCAAGGTTAGAACTAAATTTTGTAAATCAGAATTAACTATGTTACCTGGTTCACCATCGCGAGACTCGCTTGGAGTTCCACCAGTGCCTGAGTTAACGAGCCCAGAACGTGGGTTTTCTAAAGTATTCTGATTCGGAGTTGGTGTTGGTGGTGCAACTGGCAATTGGCTGGTAAAAGCTCGGAGAGCATTGCTGACTTGTTGAGCAATGAGATTTTTCAAGGCGTCATCGAGTGCTTGTTGGTTCGCTAAATTCCAGCATTTTGATTTGCCTCGAATCCGTTTTGATTTGCAACCCCATTATTTGTTTCAGAGCCATCTAGAGTTCCTTTTCGTGACTGACGTTGTGAATCACACGGTGAGGGAAGTGGGGTCCTGTCACTCGCATCATTCTCATGATGTTGAGGATCTTGTTGGTTGTTGTCGTTGTTATTCGACATGGTAAGTTTTTTGATAAAAGAATTTGATTAAGAAAGTAAACGATTATCAGATTTCCGGTAACGGAACCAATTTGTTTAACCAAAAATAGAAATTTCCGTCAAAACTTTATTTTAGAAGAACTCGGGTTACTGATAATCAAGTATAAAATGAATAAAAGAAATTGACTTTGATAATAATAAGATGAACAGAAGAAAGCAAAGTAAATCAGTTTATTCTGATGATATTTCGTGCCCTTACAAATGATTAGTCTTCTCCTTTTATAGCTATTTCTAGGTAATACGTTTCGTTTCTATCATAATTGAGTCATTATTGTCAATTAATGGCATTTAATGACATTTAATGTAACGTTACAATCAGCAATTATATTTGATTCAATACAAATTCTTTAACGTTTCCTGTATTTAATGTCCAATAGTATGTTTCTATATCTTATTTACTATCAGATCCATTCCCTTCCATCATCAAGAGGTTCGAGCGCCTATCCTCCTTGTTTTTTCCCTAAACATTTGTTTGTGCCTGTTGAAGCTCATGCCTCTTTGATTATTCTTCATCGCCTATCCCTCTTTGACTGATCCACGTGTCATGACGTGTCATCTTATAATGAATTCCATATATAAACTTAATTTTCCCCAATACAGTGAGGAAGAAGATGAATGCTTAGCACATTCATATTTCAAGTGTAAGTATTCTGCTTAGGTCTGGGACAATCTGTTGCTTTGGCAATCCATTAATAGGGGCATCATGGAATGGGAGAAAGTGTTTAAATGGGCAAATGATCATGCCAAGGGGAAGAATGCAGGCATTGAAGTGTTCAAAATGGCTATAGCAACAGTTGTGTACTCTTTGTGGCAAGAAATAGACTGTAAAGTATTTCAAAGCAAGAAAAGACAATCTTGTGTCGTGACAAGACAAATCATTCAAGAGATTCATTGTCGAGGAAATGGAAAATCAAGCTTGAAAAGAAGCTGGAAAGTCTGAACTTTTATCCCTAGATGATAGAAGTACTTAAATGTAGAATGAGACTTAGCTCTTGAGGTCAGGATGCTCTTGTTAGATTCCATGTTTATGCTGTTAAATCGTGCAAAAACGATCTTTTTATTTTAAAGGGAAAACTCTATTTTTGCATAAGCATTACCCAAATATGATTTTTAATCTTAAAAATAAAATTTACTCTCCCATAATAACTTCTCTTGCATTAGAGCTTAGATATTTCTACTGGTGTGCGTGAGACATACTTAAAACTAGCATATTATAAACTAAATAAATAAGAAAATATAATAAATTTTCTTTTTCAAAAATTACATTTTGTAAAGTCGCGTTTGTCTACAGAGGACTAAGTCGTGTTTTCATATCTACTCCTAACGCATGCATGCGCATTAGAGGTGAATTTAAAATTTAAAATTTACATTAAAATTAATGAAATTTACTTACTGTATTATTAAAATTATAGTTTCAATTCATACTTTTGTTGAGATTCCGTGTCAAAAATAATCATTCACATGAATCGGCACTACATCCGACCCTGCAAGCAACACAAGATTGAACCAATAGTCCAAAACATTAGAAAATATAAAAAATATAAAAAATATAAAGAAGATATCAGCACGCCTTGGTTCTTCACTGAAGTACGATATAATACTGTTGATTTTTCAAAACTTATTTTATCGATAAAGGCTGATGGTGAGCCATTATTGGCGGAGCCACCTTATGCTAAGGGTTACCAATTGATATTCTTTTGCCAGAAAAATATTTTGTTTAGCTAGATTAAAAATTTATTTTTGTATATATATTATGCGTTGATTTTCTTTATTTTCTTTGTATATTTACTTTTTTATAACTTTTAACAAGAAGGAAGGACAGTCAAAAGAGGAAAGCCCATGCATCCAAAAATGAATGCTTTCAGAAGGAATCAGTTCTGAAGTTTCTTTGCAACATTCGAGCAGAAAAGAACATGTGGACTTGTTTTTATTCAAGGATATGTTTGTTGATTCTTTTCTGTCTTGAACAGATAAATAAGCACGAGTACCATCCTTCTGTTGGTCTTTTCAATAACAAGGTTATGGGAAATTTGGAAAAGAGTAGTGATGGCATAATAAAGTGATCAAATTATTTATTTATTTTTTATTCTCTTCCCCTTTGATTTTCTTTGTTGGAGTTATTGCTCCTTTTATGACTCAAATTCACGGTCCTGGGATTGTAGGCAGGGATGCTGATCATCTGAGCAACCCCCACTTGTCAAATTATTCAATTTCATATTTAACATGAGTAGATTTAGCTAGCATTTAGGCATAAATTTGGTTGAAACTTGAAACAAAAAGTTGAAGTTATATTAAAAAATAATTTTTAAAAGTTGAAGTTATATTTAGACATATAGTTTACTTGAAAAAATTAAAGTTTTATGAATGGAAGATAAAATTTCATTCGCAAATGGCCCCAAACCAATTTTTGGAACTTAAAAAATATAATTCAAAAGTGTAAAATGAAAATGATAATATATACAATAATCTAACTATCAAAACTTAAATCTAGCATTCTTCCTTTGTTTTTATTCTTGTAGTGTCTTGCAATTTTGCATTTCGAAAGAGGAGTACTAAGCTGTAGTGTCCTCTTTATTTTTTTTATTTTTTTTTAGAGAGAGGGAGAAAAAGAGAGGAGCGTTGGCTGGCTGTCTAGTGTCGACTCTAAACCAAGAGTTGGAGCTTATTAAGTATGTACAATAAGAGCCGGATCCACGCTTTAAGGTTTATGGGTTCCTACCGTAATTTCAAATTAATATGTAATAATAACTGGGTTCACAGTTAGATATTTACAAATATTTAGTAAATTTCTTAAAATAATTATAGGGTCTACGCAAGAGTTACTGGATTCCCGGAAACCCGTATTCAATGCTCTAGGTCCGCCCCTGTGTGCAATGTCGACAAGGAAAACAACATTAGGAAAAAGAAAACCTCATTATCGTGCAAAATTTATTACTAATAGCATTTCTTCTTTCTTGCAAACTTATATTACATTATCACTATAACGATAACATAACAAATCTAGTGAATTTTCACAAGTGGAGCCTGGGAGAGTAAGATATATGCATCCTTACTCCTATTTTGGAAAGGCAAAAAGACTATTTTCGATAAACTCTCGGCTAATGAAAGGATGAAAAGAAATAATGGTAACAAGTAATAACAACAACAGGATAAAAAGAAGATCAAAGTCAAGATAACAATTAAACGCTCGATGATAATAGCAATCTAAGAATAAAAAAGTATCATATTAACACTAATACTATCGAACTGAGAAAGATATCACTTTATGTGTACATAAATTTTTTAACTTAAAGGCTGTATGTATCTTGCATCATGCGTCACATGCGTCACAGATAGGAAAATAGTTTATGACTTGGAGTCCATTTGATTTAGCTGAATTTAAGTAGCTATTAAGCAATGAGTAAGTTGCTTTTTATCATTTGATATTTGGGTAAATTACAGCATAAATCGATTAGTCTTGAATTTGAAAAACAACAAGAAATTAAGGGCTGACTAATCCAGGAATATGTTAATGACCGATATGCATATTCCTAAAAATCACATCATAGTGCCGAACAAATCATTGGGCGGTCACTTCTTTCAACTTGAAAATGCTGAGCCAACGTAGTTGTATTTGATGTATACATTAAGTTGAGGGGTCAAAGTGTATAGAACAGAAGTTTGTAACCTAATCTGTCAGCTAGTTAGTTTCATTAGTGTTAGTTGACTGAGTGTATAAATACTTGCTTCCTCTATTTCAATTTATGTGAACCTGTTTGACTGAGTACGGAGTTTAAGAAAAAATAAAAAAAATTGGAATTTGTGGTTCTAAACAAGTGAAAAAGGGGTCCAGAGTATTTGTGTGGTTATAAAGGGAGAAATTCAAAAATAGCCAGATTTACAACTGGTCGTTCAAAAATAGCCCAGTTTCAAAAGTAATCGAAATTTAGCCACTTTTCATATAAAGATAAATCTAAGTGAAAACACTGTTCAAAACCCGGAAAATACGTCAGTATATTATACTGGAGTTCCAGCATGAGTATGCTTGAACTCCAGCATAATATGATGGAGTTCCAGCATAAGTACACTAGAACTCCAGCATAATATACTGGAGTTCCAGCAAGTATAATTGTCCAGTATAATATACTGGAGTTTGGAGCACCGGTGCTCCAGTCTCCAGTATATTATACTGGAGTCAGCAAAGTATACCGGTCCAGCATAATATGCTGGAGTTCATACACAGGTGCACCGAACTCCAGTATATTATGCTGGACCGGTCTCTGTTGCAGCAAAATAGTGGCTATTTTTTATTGACTTCGTAAACGCTGGCTATTTTTGAATGATCAGTCCGAAAACTGGCTATACCGTGCTATTTTTACGGTTATAAAAGCTTCTCATTAAGGATAGAATTGTAGGTTTAAGCTAAATTATTTCCAAATTCAAAAAAGGTTCATTCTTTTTGGAACCGGTAAAAAAGAAATAGGTTCACATAAACTGGAATAAGAGGAAGTAGTAGTTATAGGTATCTTCTGTAAAGAAGCACACTATCATTTTCATTTCCGGTTGCTATTAGATTTGAGCTCGTGCTTCTTCTAATAATGATAATAAATATATTTCAATTACATTACATAGACCGAAAAGTGGTAAAAAGTGCACGGGACGTTATTTGGTTGCCCCCATTTAATATATACCCATTTTTTTAAAACTTTTAACTTGTACCCACTTTTCAAATAACTCCAGCCCCTTTCTCCTCCTTCGTCTTCTTTTTCTTCTTTTTTCTTCTACTTCTATTAGTGCTTCTTATTATTATAAACACAAGAATTTAGTTCATAATACTGGAAAAGGACATATGTATATACGTCTTATCACAAGCACAATTCAGAATAAAGTCGAGTCTAGCTTACCCGCAGTTTTTAGGAAGATGCAGCTTCTGACAATTAAACCATGAATCCCTGTTTCTGAAATCACCGCAATGTTGCCACTAAGCATTTCCTGTGAACGAAAAAGCAATGGGAACAAATTAAAACCTCCAAGGAATATAAGAATTCCTCTTTCATTCTATTGTATGTAGCGTCATGAAATCTCTTATACTGTCAATCGATAATGGAATTTACACTTCAGTTCTAAAGTGCTCTGTGTTAATCACAATTCATATTTACCTGAATGTGCTTGAAGAGTATATTGACTCGAAGCGGTTCATCCTTCTCACGTTTTAAGGCAACACCTGGAGGGACATAAAATCGATGATGATTCTCCAAAGCAGTGCTATTCTTCTTAAGCTTTTTCGCCAATGCACTTAAGAAATCAGTGCAAAAATTGAAACTTACGGACATATGCATATACTACTTTCTCACAAATACAAATAATAATAATAACAACAACTTTCGCCAGTTACAAAAACAAAAACTTTAGCTCTAGAGCTGAAGTTTGCCAGTTACATTTAGAGCTGAAGTTCGACAGTTACAAAATAGAAACTTCAGCTCTAAAGCTGAAGTTGCCAGTTACAAACAAAAACTTCAGCTCTAGAGCTGAAGTTCGACAGATACAAAACAAAATCTTCAGCTCTAGAGCTGAAGCTTACAAACAAAAACTTCAGCTCTAGAGCTGGAGTTCGACAGTTACAAAATAAAAACTTCAGCTTTAGAGCTGAACTTCAGGCCCGGCTACTAGAATGTTGAAGTTTTGCGTGATTGTCTTTGCTACTTCAGCCTCGCATGCTGAAGTTATGCGAAAAAGTGGGTACGCTTGCAATTTTTTTTGCAAAGCGAGCACAAGTTAGAACATGATACAAAAAGCGCGTATAGATGCAAATGCCCCGAAAAGTGTTTATCCATGAATTCTATTAGATTTATTTTGTGCAATGTGCACATGGACCTTCTTAACGTTAATAAAATCTTACAAAGTAAAAAAATTCACAAATAGGATCATTTAATGCCACCGTTTATATTTTTATCTCGTTAAGAATAAATTAAAAAAATTGCTGCCAGAATTTTAAAGCACGTTGCTAGAATCTTAAAGCACACTGCCAAAATTGTGAAGCATACCAAAATTTTAAATACAACCAAAATTTTATAGTATGCTGCAAGAATTTGAAGCGCACTACTAGAATTTCGATGCACGCTGTCAGGATTTTGAAGCATGCTATTAGTATTTTGAAGTATGTTGCTAGCTAGAACTGAAAATTCTGGCAGCATATTTTACCAATTTTTTTATATATAATGAAAATATAGAGGCAAAATACATCGACAAACCCTTAAAGTTGTATGTACTTTTCACTTAGATACTTCATCCTAAGTCTATTCTATTTGAATACTTTAACGAGACTTTTATTACATCATTTAGATACAATATGCTAACATGACAAAGTAAGTGTTTCTCGCGTTTTTTAAGCACGTGAAAATGGTCCGATAGATATGACGTGTTGCAATAGAAAAATCCATTCTCACAAAGCAATAATTCACGGACGGAATTTTTCCTGTTTAGGTAACAGAAACAAAAACACTATTATAATGATGTTTCCACCAATCCCTATGATTTAAAAGCATGTGACTAGGCTTCCTTGGGCTATTTTAATAGACTTTCGTGAACCATTATTTTTGCTGATTCTAGTGGCTACTATGAAATAAATTAACCATACATTTCACCCTAAGAAAAAAAAAATCACCATTCAGTGTCACCAAGTATTGGTAAATATCAAGGCTTATGGCATTGTTACTACTATTAAATTTTTATATATAATACTAAATAGATTAGAATTATTACAACTAAAACTAAAATAAGGGAGGCGTCACGGTTTAAAATCCAGCAAAATCGTGATATCACCTAATACAACCCGCTAAAACTAACCAAGCAACATACCAATCAATGAAACAAAAAAGTCTAAAAGAGTCTCATGAAATATCATAAATAAGTTAATATAAATGTGAAAATATAATAAGCAATCCCAGAACTAGTAGTACGACATTATCAGCAATTACGACCCAATAATAAAGCAATTGTCTGAGATATGATATAATACAATTACTATTGGAATGAGAGACTAGATAAGAGAGGAGGTGACTCCAAAGCTGCGAATCCAAGCAAGGAAGCTCACCACGAAGTCTTCTAAGTATCAGTCGAACACTATCTCCTAAGTCCTGGTAGTCCTAAAAATAAGGTCTGTACAAAAATATATAAAAGTATAGTATAGGTACGGTAATTACTATGTATTTAGTAAGTATCAAATTTAACCCCAACTAAATAGTAACGAAATTTTAAAAAAGATACTCACCTCTCATAATAGGTACAATTCATTGTAGATATGTAATTTTTTACCCTTCCCAAGATTTTACACATTTTAGTATTAAATATTTAGTTTAGGTCTAATATCGCTACTTTAACTAGTTCTGACTCTTTTACTTTATTTTTATTTTATAACAAAAAATAAAAATTACAAAATATATTTTCATTTCTATTGAGGTCATTAGTCCTTTTATAGTTTTAATTCTATTAGGATTTTAAGTTACTTATCTTTCTGCACTTTATTACTCAGACTTACATTATAACGTTTTGTTAATCAACAGCCTAAGAAATTTTTATTTTGAATTTTTGGGTTATTTTGGTAAGAGTCGGCTTGCCTAGTTCCTCATTAGACGTCACAACATGATAAATTTGGATCGTGACAAAAGCATAAATTTTGATACAGCTTGAAGCTGAAGATAATCAAATTTTACATTTACAAGCGCAAGACCATCATAAACTTCAATTTCAAAAATAAGTATAGCAGATCTACGAAGATGCAATGAATATTTGAATAGAACGAAAGGAATACTGTGCCACCGGATTCATTTGAACCAAGTGTTGTGTATACGAAATATAAATTTACGTGTAAAAATATATTAAAATATTAGCAACAAATAATAGGTCTGAATCCATAATTATAAAAATACAACGAGTTTTATTCTAAAACCTTAAGGGGTCGTTTGGTATGATGGATAAATAAAAATAATTATGGGATAAAAATTGAATACTGTTTTATCCTTGTTTGGTTACTAATTCTGGGATCAAGTTATCCCAAGATTAAAAATAGTACCGAAATAACTTATATTTACCCGAGGATGAAATAATAATCTCAGGATAAGTTATTCCAAGATAAAGTAGTAAAATTGACATTCCCAGAATTAATACGACACACAAAACAATCAATAAAAAATAATATCAGGACAACTAATCTCAGTAACTAATCACATCATAACTAATTCCAACATAACTTGTATCAAATCAAATAACCTTTAAAGGTTGAACTCATATAGTGTCACGACCCTAACCCCGAACCTGGTCGTGATGGCGCCTCTCGTGAAGACAAGGCCAGTCATTTTAATACAATTCACCCTTTTAAGCAGTTAAATAACATAAAGATACTTTAAACATGATTTAATAGCAACATTTAGCGGAAATAGAGATAACAAAATAAAAACCTAACCCAACACAGCCCTAACCGGGGTGTCACAAGTCATGAGCAACTAAAGATCCTGATACAAGTCTACTAAATACGATATTTGGTACAACTGGTTGAAGAACATAGAAATAATGAGATAAGGGAGACACGGGGGCTGCGGACGCCAACTTACCTCGTAGTCTCTGAAACACCGCCTGGACTGGAAGGATCATCACTCGGGAGCGGGACCTGCTACGCCTGAATCTGCACACATGGTGCAAGGAGTAATGTGAGTATTCCAACTCAGTGAGTAATAAATATAAATAATGAGTGAAAGTAAGAAAACACGTAAAACACAAGGCATTCTATACCGAAGCAGTAAAATTACTTAAAATCAATAAATCAGTGAAGAATCAAGTAAAATCCCTTTTTCAGCAGGTAAAACAAGCAATTAACAGGTAAATAACAAGTAAAAGTTCACCACTCGGGCACAATATCAACAAAATCGCCCCTCGGGCAACATCTCAGAACAGTGCCAGGCCCTCGGGCTCAATCTCAGAACAATGCCAGCCCCTCGGGCTCAATCTTAGAATAGTGTTAGCCCCTCGGGCTCAATCTCAGAACAATACCAGCCCCTCGGGCTCAATCTCACATCACAATGGGTACCCGCGTTCACTGGGGGTGTACAAACTCCGAGAGGAGCCCCTTACGGCCCAAGCACAATATCAAGTCATCTCGTGGCATCAAATCTAGGCCCTCGGCCTCATAACAGTCAAGCCACCTCATGGCGTATATATGTATCGCAGGCCCTCGGCCTCATATCAGTCAAGCCACCTCGTGGCGTATATATGTATCTCAGGCCCTCGACCTTATATCAGTATCAGTGTATCCTCACATCTGGCCCTCGGCCGTACTCAGTCCGAAAATCATCACAAGCCCTTCGGACATCAGTAAAACAGTAGTTCTCAGCCCAAAACATCATTTAAAATATCATTTAAGTCTCAAAACTGAGTAAAAATGACTGAGTATTAAAACAGTGGAAAACAGCATGACTGAGTTCAAGTAATAAGTCAAAACAGTGAGGAAATAGTGATAAAAAAATCCACGAAGGGTTTAAATAGTTGGTACGAAGCCCAAATATGGCAATCAACCCAAAATATGATGATAGCAAATAACTTTCAGTCAAATACGCGGTAAAAATCATCAATCGGGACGGACCAAGTCACAATCCCCAATAGTGCACGACCCCACGCTCGTCATCAAGCGTGTGTCTCACCTCAATATAGCACTACGATGTGCAATCCGGGGTTTTAAACCCTCAGAGCATCATTTACAATTATTACTCACCTCGAACCGGCTAATTCTCTAGCTCGCGACGCCTTTGCCTCTCGAATCGGCCTCCACGCGCGTCAAATCTATTCAAAATAAGAACAAATACGTCACAATATGCTAAGGGAACAAAGCCCAAGCGAAAACAATCGAAAATACCAAAAATCTCAAAATTAGCAAAACCCGAGCCCCGGGCCCACTTCTCGAAACTCAGAAATTTTTACACCATTAGATTCCTCGTCACCCCACGAGTTCATATATATCAAAAGTTCTCAAATCCGACCTCAATTGATCCTTCAAATCCCAATTCAAAAGTCCAAAATCCCAAGCCTTGGTTCTTCCATTTTTAGCTTAAGTTCCATGATTTTCTAGGTAGATTTCACATTAGAATCGAGTTTTAGGTCCGAAATTCTTACCTCCAAACGTTTCTCCTTGAATCCCTCTTCAATCTCATTCAAAAGCTCTCAAAAATGGCCAACTATGGAGGAAAATAAACTCAAAATTGCGGACAAGACGACTTAAAACATTCTGCCCCGGCCTTATTTTCTTCATTGCGATCGCGGGAAAACCTTCGCGATCGCGAAGCACAAAAATCTCAGCTCCCAAAATAAATCTATGTGATCGCGTCCAAGACCCTGCAATCGCAATGCCTGAGCCACTGACCCTACGCGATCGCGGACCACCTCACGCGTTCGCGTTGAACAAATTCCTTCCCAGACCCTTGGTCCAGTTAACACAATGCGATCGCGACCCCTTGCGTTTGCGATGCACACTTTCCCCAAACAATGTGATCGCAAGCCACGCTCTGCGAACGCGAAGAGAAACTAGGCCACTTCCTCAATTCCTTCTATGCGATCGCAGGACTCCCCTCGCGATCGCGAAGGGCAAAACCCTGCAACAGCTGATCCGGAATTTCTGAAATTTTTCCAACTTAGAAACGGTCCGATTGACCACCCAAAACTCACCCGAGGCTCCCGGGACCTCAACCAAAGGCACCAACACATCCTAAAACCTTATTCAAACTTGTTCCAATCATCAAAACACCTCAAACAACATCAAATCACTCAAAACACATCGGATTCAAGCCTAAGTTTCTAAAATCTTCCGAAATACGCTTTTGATCAAAAACCCAACCAAACCACGTCCGAATGACCTGAAATTTTGCGCACACATACCAAATGACACAACGAAGCTATTGAAACTCTCGGAATTCCATTCCGACCCTTATATCAAAATCTCGCCTATCAACCGGAAATCGTCAAAATATCAATTTCGTCAATTCAAGCCTAATTCTACTCCGGACCTCCAAAACCCATTCCGATCACACTCCTAAGTCATAAATCACCTCCCGAAGCTAACCGAACCATCGAAACTCGCATCTGATCCCTCTAACACAATAGTCAACATCTGGTTGACTTTTCCAATTTAAACCTTCTTAAAAGAGACTAAGTGTCTCATACTTCACCAAACTCATTCCGGACTCGATCCGACCAACCCGATACCACAAAACACAGATAATGAAGCATAAAGAAGCAGAAATAGGGGAAACGGAACGGTAACTCATGAGACGACTGGCCGAGTCATCACATAGAGTTTAATTCTTAGATCCGGCTCCGATTGCTAATATGGATTCTCAATAATTAGATCTGTGTCGCCCTAGTTTAATCCAACTGTTAGGATGAATTAGTTGCTAATTGCAATTGTGGAAGGTAGAATCCATAAAAAGAAAGTATTGTACCAACTAGTAAAAAGTTTATATTAGGGGAATCTTGGATTGGTAGTTCTGAAATTTATGTCAACAAGTCAGGGTCAAGAGTTGCTTTATATTGATTCTTTAGGAGTAACAATTAGATTTTTTATCCAAATAGGACAAAAGCTACTGGAATATGGTCTTCTGGCCATATATTCGCATCTAAAGTCATTTTCAAACATGCAAACTTGCAAATTCAAATAGATCCACATTCAGGGGCGGAAGTAGAGTTTCGGACGCGAGTTCCGTTGAATTTAGTAATTTTGGTTCAAACTGTATATTTATCTTAAAAATTCATTAAATATATATAAATTATTAATTTAAAACTTTGTAACTTAGAAAAAATAAAATCTCAAACTCATTAACTTCAAATCATGGTTCGGCATATGCCAACAATAACCTTATTGCATTGTACTATAGTGTCATATCAATCTTACAGCTTTTGCTGCTATGTATGTATTTCTCTTATTAATTATACTAGTAAATTTGTCAGCGTTTCGCGGCGATTGTAATAATAATAAATAAATTTATCATATTCTATGATTTTATTGATATAAAAAGTTTAATTTATATGCAGGCAAAATTTAATTCTATGAACTAATTTAATATCAAAAAATAATATTTAACTTCATCGAGATGATCAATTTGCTTGAGGATGTTACTTACCTCACTTAATTAAAATGGATATTTTGAGCATTGGCTTGACAATAATGCTTAAGTAGCTGACCTCTTTAATCGACTTTGTGAAGGTATCGCTTATACGCATCTTTAATAGGTTCTACCATATAAAATGTATTTTCTTCTGGAATTTTAATCAATTTGTTAATTTGGTTATTTAGGAATTTCAAGCAGGTGCACATGAACTAAGACCCAGGGGAAGATAAGATGTTGCACCACTGGTTAGAGAGAGAGAGAGAGAAAAAGTATGACGTAAGCCATTTAATCAATTCCCTTCCTAATTAAAGGATGCATAAATATGATAAGAATTATATTTATTAGTAACTGTATGAGAGGTTTTGGATATACGTACGTCTCTCCTTCATTTTATGTTTAAATGTTGTCAAAAATAATAATATTCATTATTATTAAAATAATCAATATTTATTTATATTAGTTGTATTTAGCTACTTTAAAATAGAGAAGAAAATACTTTAATATTATATTCTGGACTAAATTCAATAAAAAAGAGAGACAAACTTAGTAGTTGGTTTTTGCATTCTTACTATGTTTAAAAATAAAAATGGATGCCACTGTATTCTCAATAGAATAAATTAAAGTAGTTCTCTCTTGTCGAAATGAAAAGAGAAAAAAATATTTTTATATGAGAAAGTTAAAGTAAAAGGTAAATCGATCAAGTTTAGAAAATAATTACAACAATGTCATATCCCGGTAATTATAACTGTAATTAAGTTTCAAAAGTATGAGCTTGACCCAAAAACAAAAAGAAGAAAAAATATTTGTGAACACAAAATATATCACTCTTGACCGTATTTTAGTCTTACGGTCCGAACACAAAATACACCAATATTTGTGTAAGTAGAACTTTTTTATTTCCAAATACCATGACGTTTGCTTGTTGAATATTGGAATAGAAAATTGATATTGCCCCATATTTAAACACAAAAGAAAAATGTGACAACAAATGCAAATCCAACAAAATGCTTGGATAATGAGATTATTCAACGGCGTAAGTTACGAGTGCATGAATTAAATTTGTCAATTCTATTGCAACTTACTCTAGGATTTCATCCCTTATGGTTGCTTTTATTCCAAAAATAATGTCCTAATGTTGATGTTTTGCATCTACAAAAAAAAAAAAAAGATTATCATTATTTCTAATGGAGTGAACAAAAAGATAATAAAATGTATCTAATAACTGAAAAATAATCATTTATTCAGGGTTTTTTTCTTGTGGATTAGTGTTTTCTACACTGCAATTGCACAAAAATCTGGGCATTTCAAATGACACGGTTGTGAGTTACTTGAAGAAAATGATGGCAACACATATCTGTTGATTTCTTGCAACTATAAAAACAGAAAATAGCGTATTATATATATATTTCTAAAGGAGCAAATCATGTATACCTAATAATAACACTGGAGCTAAAAACAGAAAGATATGAAATCCACTTACAGATACAAAATCAAGCTAAAGATGAGTCTCTATATATAGTGGTATACTAATATTTTATATTTAATGGTGAAGAACCCGTTCAATTTTCTTAATTAATTGATTGACCGTTTTCATTTTCAAATTGATGGTAGAATTTGTTTAGTCACTCTCTAAAAAGAAGAAGATAAATATGCAATTTAAGCCTTCCATAAATGACAGTAATAAGGATGTCATAAATATGATATTTTAATATTCTATAGATTTTTTAGACATCAAGTAACGGATAAAAGCCAAAAAAATGAAGAAAAAAAAAGACGGATGACTTTCTTGAGTTATGAGAGGTGTCACATCATCTTTCATATTCCTAGCTTTAAATATATATATATAGATTTATGTTTTTTGCTTCAATTAAAAATACACACAAAAGTAATAGTAATAATGATGCTGAGGATGATGGAACCCAATAATGTGGATCTAGTGGCCAACAAAGTAAATACAAATTAATATAAAATAATTTACTTTCATATGCCTAAGTTTTGACGGTAGATTTATTTGGTACTTGTGCTTATGAGCGGTAATATAAATACTCGATGTGATAGTTGAGATACGCTCAACTTAATCCCAACATAATAATAATAAGAGGTCTCTAGAATTTTTCTTTGAGCATGCATTAGAAGATTCGTAAAGGGGAGCCCTGACGTAACTGGTAAAGTTGTTGTCATGTTACCAGGAGGTCAAGGGTTCAAGCCGTGGAAACATCCTCTTGCAGAAATACAAGGTAAGACTGCGTACAATAGACCCTTGTGGTCCGACCCTTACCCGGGAGCTTAGTGTCCCGGACTGTTTTTTTTTTTAATAATGATGATGATATGATGGTAAATTAGTCATAATATGATGATAATGATGGTGGTGAACCGTCACATTTCGAGAAGGCCTTAAAGGGGAGATTAAAAACTTTAGCACGTGGAGATTCACAAGCTCGCAACCTTTTAGGGCAGAGTGGTCGATATAAAAAAGTAGATCTTCAATAAAGAATGGATATTCTATCCAAAAAAGTAGTTATGGAAACTTATAACTTATAATAAAATAGTCCTACCTGTAATTCCATTTGGCTTTTACTTGAATGGTAGACTGAGTGACTGACCCCACCAGTTGGCCAAAAAATTCATTTCTGCAAGGGTGGCAAGTGGGCCGGTTAGGTCCGAGCCCGGTCAGACCCGTAAGTCCATATGGGTAGTGGGCTTAAACGGGCCTACCCATTTAAGTCCGGGACCAAGGGGGTTTGAGACTCATATGGGCCGGTTCAAAGAAAGTGCCTGTTAGGATCGGGACCGTTTGGGTCGGGGATCGGCTCCTAAGTGGGCCGGTACAACCGGTATTACCCGGTCCCAAACGATCCTAGACGGGCCCAACGACTAAATTTTTCTTAAAAAAATTCTCTTTTAAATATTTGATCGTTGGCTATTGAAGAAAAAGGCCGTTGGCCTGCAAAAATAGCCGTTTTGGCTTTCTAAAATAGCCACTTAACCCTCCCAACTTTGTTTTAACCCCAAACTTTTTATAATTACACTTTTTTCCTATTTTCAACTACAAATATCTCCTCATTCTTTCATTTTTCTTCACCAAATCATCAATCTCTCACTAATTTTCTTCTAAAATTGGTTACTTTGTCGTTGCAACTTGTGCAAAAAATTGTGAAGTTGGTGAATTGAAGTATTCAAGTTTTCAAGTCTTCAACGATAATTAATTTCAACAAGTTGTTCGTCAATTCGGTAAACTCGTTCCAACTCTTTAGTTTTAATATTATATTTTTGTTTATTTTATTTAATTACTTTGTATAATTATAATTAAGATGGCATATTCCTTAAAAAAATATTTAATAAAAATAAGGAAAAATTCAAGAGTGGTGAATCTAATGGTCAATCTATTCCTCCTCTAATTCCTCGGCCTCCCCTACCCAAACCCCGTACCCGCCCTCCACCTGCTCCTATTTTTGATAGTGATAATACTTTATTATAATTTATGGATAGTTAATATGTGCATAATGTTGGTGCTGGTGAACGCTTAGATGATGAATATATGAACAATCTTTATGGTAATCCACCTATAGATGAAGAAGATGAGCAGGAAATAGATTTAGATGAAACGCAACCGGATGATGATACACCCACTAGTCTTATAGCTCAATTTAACCCAACTAATCCAAATGATGCCCCGGATGATCCCCTGTTACTACCCCTATTTTTTCTAGACAACCTTCTAAACGGGCCGAAACATCTCTTGTTTGGCCATTTTTTATTCAAATAAGAGAAAAAAATAATGTTAAGTGTAAAACTTGTGGCAAAGAGCTAGCCTTTAACTATGTTGATGGGGGGAGGAGTTTGAGGAGACACATAATGATACACCCTCAAGATAAAGCTAAATTTTTTCAAATGAAAGTTGCGGCTGGCGGGGCAAGTCCAACTAATCAGCCTGACCCTAGTACCGGGTCAAATCAGTTTCAACCGAGAATTAACATTGTTACCGGTGATATTTTATATTATGACCCAAGAAAAGATAAGGAAGAATTCGCAAAAATGGTTACTGTTATGTGTTTACCCTATAGTTTTCCGTCTAACCCCCACTTTGTGCATTATATTAGAAGAGTTCTTAATCCTACTTATAAAGGATGACCTCGCACAACCGTAAAGAGCGATATTTATAAATATAAACATGAATATGAACAATATTTGCGCTATTTATTTACTCATATTAATTTTTGTGTTGCTATTACTACTGATATTGGTAGAAGTGGCAATGACTGTGATTATCTTACTGTTACAAGTCATTGGATTGATGAGGAGTGGATAATGCAAAAGCGCATTATTGCTTATAGAATAATTAATTCACGTCTCATAGGGCAGTTTATTTCTAGCAAGGTTACGGATATTTGTAGATATTTTTGCATTAGTGATAAAATAATGTCAATTTCAATAGATAATGCTACTAGTAATACTAATGTTGTAGTTTTGCTTACCACTACACTAAATCCTGCATTTAGTAACATGTTTCATGTTAGATATATTTGTCATATTTACCATTTAATAGTGGGTGATGGTATGAAAATTTTAAATGTTGAAATTGAAAAGGTTAAAATGGCTCTTAATTGGCTTTTTTATTCAAACCGTAGAAGTAGACTTAGAGAATATTTTAAAAGATGCGATGAATTTGGCCTAAGAGAAAGAAAGATTCCTAAACCTTGTCCAACTAGATGGAATTACATTTATGACAGTTTAGTTGTTGCATATGAATATAGAAACCACATAAACTCAACGTTTAATGCTCATGTAAGTGATGATGATGAGCACTTTACAAATACTGATTGGGCTAATGTTAAAATGCTTGTAAATTTTTAAGAAACATTTCATGTTGCTACAAATGAATTTTCTAGGTAATATTATCCTACTATTTCGAACCGTTTAGTTTATCTTGCATATCTTGCAAATTTGTTTGCTCATTTTTCAGAGGTGGGGAAATTTATGAAGTAGTTATTGCTTCTATGAGAAAGAAATTTAAAAAATATTTTTTCTCTATTTCCCCTATTTATGGTATTGCTGCCTTATTAAATCCTACTATGAAATTAGGTGGTCCTCAATATTGGTATCGATCTATTTATAATGGTTTAGCACTTGCACCTGAGTTGTTCTCTACACTTTCGGGCGCACAAGCCTCAATTAAAATAAATGCTCTAATTATTTATAGTGCTTATCAAATTGCACTAGATAATACTAGACCAGATATTCCAACTCCTTCTTCTTCTAGTTCTCAATCATTTAAAAGAACTGCAGGAGTAAGAGCACTTAGTTCTTGGACTGAGTTCAGGGGTTCTCAAAGTTTTACCACTAGTGATTGTTCACAGCTAAATGAGCTTGAAGTTTATTTGTCATAAGGACTTGAGCAGGAGAATCTCGACGGCTCATTTAATCTTTTGGAATGGTGGAAGGGCAAAGAAAAACATTTTTCGGTCCTTTCAAAGATGGCCTGAGACAATTTAACCATTCAAGCTTCAACAGTGGCATCAGAGAGCGCTTTCAGTCAAGCAAGACTACAACTCGGTGATTATATAGCGTCTATGAGGGAGAGTTTGGAAAAATCATTACTTTTCAGATATTGGATCGGTTTGGAACGAAGAAATTTAGGACTGCTAAATCACAACCAGAGGTAGATGAAGCTTACGAAGAAATGCTAGCTGAACTTGTGGAGGAAGCAGCTTCGCGCAGAAGCGGTGATGAACAAGCTTCTTTTCCACCACCACCAACGGAAGCTCCTCCGAACCTTGATGGATTTATGAAATTTGTAAGAGATACCATGTAAAATTAATTGTAACTTGTATTTTGGCACATCTTGATTAGTTTATTTTTCTTCTCAATGTTGGTATTAGCACCTTGGTATTGGGGGGAGGGGGTGAAAGCTAAGAAAGATTGGGCCATATTTTCTTAATGTTATAATAATAAAAATTATAACGCATTCCTTTGAATATCTTTTTACAATATTTTGTGTTTTAAATTTGAATTAAAAAATTTTAAGTCACAATTATATAATATAATTTACAAGAAAATGCCTTAGATAAAAAATTTAAACAAATAAATAGGCCCATATATATATATATATATATAAGCTATATAATTTACAAGAAATTGACTTAGATAAAAAAATTTAAAAAAATAGTCAAGGCCCATTTAAGCCCGTTTAGGATCGGGCCCGGCCCACATAGTCCGGGACCATTACTACACAGTCCCAGTCTGGTTACATCCAAAAGCCCATGAAGCCCGGGTCCGTTTAAGCCCGATCCACGAAGACTGGGTCCTTTTGAATCCGGACCATTTAAGCCCGACCCGCAAAGCCCGTTTGGGACCGGGCCAAGACCGTTTGCCAGCCTTATTTCTGCCCTTGTTTTGGTTGGGAAAATGAGAGGTTTTTTTTTATTTCTTTGCCGGTTGGGTAATTGATCAATAAAGAAGAGTTCGAGTCCGGAATTAAAGTAATGCAAAATGTAACTCGAAGAGCCAAAGTAATTAAAGTATATATATATATATATATATATATATATATATATATATATATATATATATGTTTGTCACCTCATATATACATGCGCTATACCAGCAGGGCCAACGTTCTTAGCCTGGACGTTTAATCGATTAACTTTAATAGAGAATATGTTTAGTGCACCAGGCAGAGAGTATATTCTCATTAAAATATATATAGAAGTTATTTACCATGAAAATGGTAATAACAATTAAATTTGATGGGACTCTAAAAGTACGTGATCTATTTTTATGCTAGTTGTTAAGCAGTTGATGCTATATATGTGAGACTTAGAAACGAAATGAGAGTTGAGGATAAGGTGATAACCGAATCGACAAGTTAACAATTGGGGCCTCAAGCTCATCGATTCGGGGGTCTCTAGGTCGATTCCAGAGCTCGGTTGTGAACTATCGAAGGTGGTCGAAGTATGGCTAACAGTTATAATAAAATCAACGAAGGCTCTTTATGGCCAATAATAAGCAATAAATTATGAAAAATAATGAAGATAATAAATGGAAGCAATAATATCAAGAGAATGTATTAGAGAGCAAAGTAAATGTTCTTATATATTTCATGTGGAGCGACTGGAGCAACGGGGGTTTCTAAAATGATAAGGATCCCCTTTATATATGAGGAGAATCCCAACATAGTACAAAATACATTAATTACAAAGATATAGAGATGGGACAACTAGATGACAACCTGATTCAGGGTTAGGGTAGTCCACTATGCTCTGTCAGTCCTAGCCATGTACCTTGGGAACTCCTCATTTCTACCATAGTTGTGGTCGACATTATCCCAAGGTCGGGCGTCGACGAACCTCAAGGGGGGAAACTCGACCATAGCCTTGTAGCCTCGAGGCTTCGAGATGATCTTCTGAGGAACCTCGATGACGAGGAATTAGATCTTCCGATTCACCGTATATAGATAGTCCCCGCGTTTCTTAGAGACGAGCGACAAGAAATGATTTTGACATCCAACTCTTCGGACTTCCCGCGATGATGTCACATTGATGATATCATACTTATGACGTAAGCCTTCACAATAACCGGGACATCCCATGGACTTGTCTTTTCAGTGTCATTCAATGTGCTGCCAATTCCCATTCTTCAAAGCGACCGTATCACCGTCGATCTAGTTTCCAATGACGCATTGATTGCGCCTATCGATCCGTCTTTCAAATTCATTGATGGTATTGTTGGCCATATTATCACCCCTATAAATGGGGGCCTTCCGGTACTATCCTTTTATCCAAGTGCCTTTCAACACCTTTCCATCCATTTCTTCCCACTATCCCTCTCCATTGCTACCCACCATGTTTGGGGTCTATGGCCTTAAGGTCTTATGGCGACGTTCTCATCAGCCACACTATGGCCTTTTACCCCAACTTTTTTTGCCGAGCGAGATTATATTGTCTTGTCATTGTTGTTATTGTTGTTGTTGTTATGGTTGTTACTGTTATTGTCATTGGCTCTAGGTGATGAGATAGAGGGGCCAACTTCTTCCGACTTAGGAGGATGTTTGGACTCTACACCACTGCTCGGGAGAGCGTTTGGACTATACATTGCTGCTCACTCTCCTACCTTGGCCTGGTGCGACACTTCATTCCCTTGGTTTTACAAGGGATAAAATGGCACCACCGGCCATTAGACTTGCATGGCACAATGTCCCGGAAGGCGGACCCGGAGCAGCCGTGCAAGTAGGGTTGATGCCCGCCGAATCTTCAACCTCTGGCTTCGGCAGGCTATGTCTCCTTTTTTTGCTTCTTCTGCGTCACTTTCCTCTTATTTATCTTCACCTTTTCCTCTTCTTCATTTTCACCTTTTTCTCTTCTTCATCTTCACCCTTGGAGAAATCATTCTGGAGGACCGAGATGAAACCCCAGAGGAAGTGGCAGTCAAAGATATTGTCGTCGGGGATGCATGCCCGAAGAGATGGTGCTCTAGGCTTTTTGCTATATGTGTACCCTTTTGCTTCTTTGTTTCGGTGTAAAGACCCTTCGTGGGCTTTTGTAATCATATGTTATGACCTCTCGAGGGCTTTTTTAATCATATGTTTTCTGAATACAAAGACGTTTTCCCAAGTTTATCTTCGATGCTTGCTATGCTTCCTTCCATTTGCACGTATGGAGACTCTGAATGTGTGAATCTATCGGCTACTGCCAATATCGAACCCAGATGCGAGTGTTTTTCCTGACCTTTGATTGACTAATATGGCCTCTCGTGGAACCCTTCATCGTTCCTAGGATCGAGCTTGGATTGGACCGATAAACTCGGGTCGTCGGGACCCTTACTTTGAGTTGGATGAAATAACGCTTCGAGCCTTGAGATCGTGATTTATCACTTAGGCTTCGCAGTAATCTTTGAGGGGAAATTTGCTCAGAGGCCCAAGGATAGAGACTGTCTTTGAGCTTTGGAAGACAGTCCTAGAGTGGAGGTTCGTTCAAATCCAGACCACTTGGAAACTTGCTTTGAACTTAGCGTAGATAGCCTTAAGGCGCTGTAGATAGATCCCGGCAAAAGGTTTACCCAAATTTAGATGGTACCCCAGGACCAAACCCATGGGGTGGAGCTCAAATGCTTATTTCCTTAGAGCCTAACTCCTTTTTGATGAAAGTCCCCGAACCCATGTACCACATCGGGACTTACGATGATGTCATTGGCTTTTTAGGGCCTAACTTCTTTTTTTGATGGAGGTCCTCGAGGTCGGGTACCACCTCGGGACTGGCAATGATGTTGTTGACTTTTTAGAGCCTAACTTCTTTTTTGATGGAGGTCCTCGAGGTCGAGTACCACCTTGGGACTGGCGATGATGTCGTTGGCCTTTTAGAGCCTAACTTCTCTTTGATAGAGGTCGGGTACCACCTCGGGACTAGTGATGATTTCGTTGACTTTTCAGAGCCTAACTTCTCTTTGGTGGATGTCCTAGAGGTCCTTGAGGTCGGGTACTACCTCGGGACTTGCGATGATGTTGTTTTTTCCATATATAGGGTTGTTTCTGCTTTTTTGGAGATCCCACCATTCTAAGTAGCTACCCTTCTTTTTCTGCATTAAGTCTTTCATTACTTCAGTACTAACGTACTTGCACAGATTCCTGCTTTAGCTCTCTAATTTTGCCATAGCCATGACCGCTACATCTGGGTCTGTTCAGCAGAGAGGGGAGAGTTCCGCCTCCGGCATTCAGGACCAACGAGAGTACAACTTGAAGATTACTTCTTTGATAGGAGAAAAACACCTTGAGTTAGTGAGAAAAGACTGCGGATGGGGGGAGAAAGTAGTGTTACAGACATTCTCCCCGGATGAGGGCATCACGGATCGTGCCGATGGATTATTGAATGTGTACATGTATCCTTTCATACTGGGCACCTTTGATAGGGTTTGTCACACCTCCTTTTTTCGCCCCCGCAAGGGGTGAAGGAGTTTTTCCAATTAAAGGACAATCGAAACGGGATTTGTTTATTTATTTCAGAGTCGCCACTTGGGAGATTTAGGGTGTCCCAAGTCACCGGTTTAATCCCGAATCGAGGAAAAGAATGACTCTGTTTAACAGTCCGCGAACCAGAAATCCGGATAAGGAATTCTGTTAACCCGAGAGAAGGTGTTAGGCATTCCCGAATTCCGTGGTTCTAGCACGGTCGCTCAACTGTCATATTCGGCTTGATTATCTGATTTAATATATGTGGAACCTATATGCGAATTTTAACTTTTAACCGCTTTTGTCATTATTATTATTTTTATCAAGAATTGCAACATCGTGGAAATATATCTCGAACCACGTCACATCAATGCACCCGTGGTTGTTGGCGCATTTCAACTCTGTTGAGATTTGGATTTGGGTCACATAAATGTGCACCCGTATTTAGGAAAATAACATTATTAAATACACGCCTAAAGACTAACGCGTTGTTATTTTGAGAAAAAGCCGTAAAGTTCGCTATGCGGCCTGTCTCGAAATCTATGCATTCGAAATAACTATCCGTTGAGGGCCCCGCAATTTGTGTATTCTTGTTTGTCGAGGCTCGTCTCATTCATTATTTTTTAAAGGAATTTGCAACGTCATGGACATTCATCTCAAACCACGTCACAATCAATGTACCCGTGATTAGAGACACATTTCGACTCCGTTGAGATTTGGATTTAGGTCACATAAATGTGCACCCGAGTTTAAGAAGGTAAGATTATTAAAATGCGCGCCTAAAGCGATTAGCGTATTATTATTTTGGGTAAGGCCATGGAGTTCGCTAAGCGGCCTATCCCGAGTTCTAAGTAATTAACACACACATTTTTGTGAGGGCCCTGCAATCTGTGCGTTTTATTTGGCGAGGCTCGTCTCGTATTTATTTAAAGGGATAAACCTACAGTGACTACATTTTTCTATTAAGTTCGTCTCTAAAATAAAAGAAAATCTCCCAATTAATTACATGCTAAAAAAGGACATAACTTATTAGTTATTAGTTTACGGCTAATGCAAATGGAAAATTGCAATCGAGTTTGTACAAAGAGAGATTGTTTTCATTCTATATTCTATTATTTAATAACACTAGAACATGAGATTGACACACGATAATATCAAAACAAATTGACTATTCTTTGATTAATTTAAGCTAACATTATTAGATGAAGGAGTTATTATACATATGCAACCCCATTACTCATTAATCGGTCAACTACATTTTATACAAAAGAAAGGAAAACTCTATTCAAGCACAAATCTAAACAGGAGGAATTTAACAGGAACAAAGCCTGGTCAATACTTCATTTTGCCTCAAGCCGAGAGTGTACAAATGTGTACCTGGAAATGGCAGTACAAGAAGAAAAGAAGGAGGAGTCAGCAACAGTAATAACACAGCAACGCAACAGCAACCGAACAGCAGCAATTCGAACCAGATTCAAGGCCCAGAAAACTTTGAAGAAAACCAAACAATCTCAATAGAACAAACCCAAAAGTTTGTGAAAAGACTAAACAGCAACAACCCACGCGTGTATTAAACCCGAAACACTCGTTTCTCACTTTGCTTTTGTTTTCTCTTTTTCAACTCTCCAACACTCTTGAGATTTTCAGAATGTCTTCCTCTTTAAAAAAAAAATCCTCTCTCAAAATCTCTCCTAAAAATCGTCCCCAAAATAATGTCCTCCCCTAAAATGTCCTCCTTTCTATGTCAAAAATGACTCTTATTTATAGCAAGACTCTTGTCTTGAACCACTAACCCGAAATATTCCCCTAACTGCATGTCTTGCCCCCACTACTTAATGTTTTTCTTATTTAATTCCCTTGTCCCCCATGCCTACATGTTTTGTCCCCCACTATATTAAATAATTATATCAACCTCCACTACCTCATGTATTGTCCTCCACCATGTACTATTTTAATATTATTAAAATATTATTTAATCTTAATGGACAGAGCACTCAAAATAAATAATTGTTCAGATTTTTAATTCCAAAAATACCCCTCCGACCTTACTGAAATTACCATTTTACCCCTGAAAATACTGCAATTTACCAATCTACCCCATCAGCTATAACCAATTCACCTAATCAATTCTAACCAAAATATAGCAGCTATAACCAATTCAAATTTTATGAACAAACTCAAACTAAATGATGAACAACAAAGAAACAACTGGAATTATTTTGACTGAACAATGTTTTTAATAACAAACCTATTTTTAGATTCAACAACAATAACAAACAAATATATTCAAATCATGAGCTCAAATTCAAATTAAACTTAAACAAAATAAATAAACAGATTCAAATCACTAAACTCAAATAATCAATTGATCTTCAAATTAAATCCAACAAAATTACAACAAAGATACATGATTCAAACTTAATCAAAAAATTAAAAACCAAAACATAAACTCACATTAAATCACTAGATTAAAAACGAACTTCAAACAAAAAAAAATGAACACGAATTAAATCTATATTAAACAACAAACATGACGGATTCAAACGATTTAAACTAACACTCTTCTATATTAAAACTAAATCCTTTTAAATTAATAAAAACAAACTGAAGAAATAATTAATTGGACTTCAACTTAAATCTAACAACATTATAATTAAACTAACAATTTCTACATAAAAAAAAATAAACAAGAAAAAAAAATGAAACAAACTGAAAACATAAAAAAAACGATAAACACGAACAAAACAAGAATCAAACATTTAATGACTTTAGATCCGAAAATATCAAACAAATTACGGATACAAATGAAACTTAAACCAACTAACCGGATCAGAACGACGATGAACTCGAACGAAAACAAATCTGCCCGGAAACAAATATCGCACCAAAATAACTCGACGACGAAGACGACCGAAGAAGAAGCAATTGATCGTGGCAATCGCGTGCTACTGGCTGGACGGAGCAGCAACAAAGACGACACAGTATGGTCGTTTGGTCGAAGACGATGAAGAAGGTGTAGCCTGGCAGCTCACGCGATGCAGCTGGAGGTTAGCTGGACGTGAAGCAGAAGACGCAGCAACCATGGTCATGGTGAAGCTGGAAGGAGAAGAAGAAGAAGAAGCCAGGGTGGTCGATGCTCGAAGAAAGCATGCTGCTCATTAATGGCGGACCACGGAGGAGGTTGGTTACTGCTGGTTGTTTGGGACGAGGGGGTGGAGCAGCAGCAATGGCGAAGCTGGAAGGAGGGCAGTCATGGAGGTTTCATTTGAAGCTAGAGCTTGGAGGGGTCGTTCGGGGTAGATGGTGAGTGGAGGAAGACGACGAAGAAGATGGAGAGTATGGGTCGTTCATGGCTACGACGACGAGGCGGGGTTGTTGCTGGGTGGTTGTTCATGAGGAGGTGGGTGGCGGGCAGACATGGGAGTTGGGTGGTTTTTAGAGAAGGAGAAGAAGAGGGGAGGGGGGCGGGTAGTTAGGTTTTGTTTAGGTTAGGGTTTTCTAAAAATAAAAAATGAAAAAAATGGGAAGATAGGGGTGGGTCGTTGGGCTATGGGGCAGACCGGGTCGACCCTGTTTGAAATAGACCGGGTCGTAGGGGAAGGTTGGGCATCTTTGGGCCTATGGTTTAAAATTTGAAGAAAAGGCCCAATCCGGTCTTCTTCTATTTTTTGTTCTCTTTTCTTTTACTTATTAATAAAACTAAAAATGTTAAAATTAAATTATAAAAACCAAAATTATCTTAAAATACTAATTAACTTCTAATAATAATTATCATCCAAACTTAATTAAAATAAAATCACACAATTTGGAAATTAAATGCTAAAAATGCAAAAGATGCCTATTTTTATAATTTTTATTCTTGTAAAACAAACTTAATTATTCGTAATTGCAAACCTAAATCCTAAATGCAAATGCGACATATTTTTGTATTTTTTATTTATTAATTTAGCAAATAAACATGCACAGACAAATGCAAACAATACAAGAAAAATAACACAAAATTCACAACAATTGCAAACAATCAAAAATTTGTTTTATATTTTTTTTTTTGAATTTTTGGGAGTAATTCTCATATAGGGCAAAAATCACGTACTTACAGGGTTGTGCTCGACTTCTGTTTAAAGTATCGGGTCACCTTGGCGCAGATCCACCCATCATTTTGGCGAACAGTGTTGATGATGAGATTTTTTATGGAGAAGGTGGGCTTTGAACTTTTGCTCAGTCATCTTATTAGGCTGTATCGGCCCTTTCACCATCGAGGTCTGCTAACTTTGCGATGCCGATCGGCCACGCCCTTTGTTGTTGATGATAAGGAAGATGGAGACTGGGAGTGGATGAGTCGCTTCGTCCGAGTGCGGACCGCTGACATTATCCCCGAAGAGCTTATGTCATTTCCTGAGGAATGGAACTATACACGTAAATGGCGCATTCCGTGCCTTCTCAGTTTTGTCTATGGCAAAAGCTGGTTTTGTAACTATGCCCTCTTTTCTTTTTCTGCAGCGATTTCATGGGCATCGGGCGACGTTCCTGATTTGCCGGATTGGGTTCGAAAGTTGGTGACCCACTCGACCTGTGATGAGCGCAAGTGGTGAGCTTTTTCCCGGGCCAGATGGGAAGCAAAACATCATGGTGCATGCTGTGCTATTTTTTTTCCTTTCCCTTCCTTCATTTGGAGAGGCATTTTCCTTTTATGCATATTAATCTTGATGTTATAGGCATCAAAAAGCCTTCTGAGGCGAGTCCGCACTCCTCTGGAGAGGGGGAACGGTTTCCAGCTTCCGGGCCAAAAAACAACAACAATAAGTAAGAGATGCTTCTACAGGGTGATGACGCTCAAAGCAAGACAAAACGGGACCGAGGCTTTAGAGCGGAAGCATCGTCCGAGCCCGCCGCGTCCGTAGTTCCTAGTTCTGGAAATATGGTTTCTCCGTTGTTGTCGCCTTTTTTTTTCCGTCGACAATATTTTGAGGGATACTAGAAACTCGGGGTCGCGTACACCGAGCGGTTGTGCCTCGACCGGAGTCGGCCCTTTCAGAGCAGAGGGAACTGGGTTGGCAGATGTGTGTTCGGCCTTCGAGGAAGCCCAACAGATTCACTTCGTGGTGAGTTTCGGCACAAGCCTTTCGAGCTTCGCGCCTTCTCTTCCTTATTGGGTTTTCTTTTGTAGGCCTTCGACAAGATTAAGTCTTGTCTGCTTCGTCGTGAAGCCAGGCTACAGAAAGCTCTGGATAAAGAGAGATCCCTTATTCTCCTTGGCGATGAAAAGGAAGTCGAGTTGGTACACTTGCGGTATGAGGTGAGCTGGAGCTTGAATTATGAGAACTACTTGGATGAGTAGGTAACCCGGGTGAGCGTGCATTCCGCCTTCTAGCTTCTGAGGCTAACGCTTTGTTATTTCAGTTACAGAAAAAGACAGAGTCCATGGAGCGCCTTCGGGATGAAGCTGGCCAAGCCAGGCGTGAGCATGATGAGCTAAAAGCTCGGGCGGATGCTCAGGCTTTAGAGAGGAAGGGTGCTCTGGCTGAAGTTCCTGCTTTTGAGGCTCAACTTCGCTTAGCTCGTGATGTCACTTCGATTCAGGCAGATATGATTACAAAGCTTGAGTCCTAGCTTTCGAAGGTTAGTGCTGAGATCGTTGATTCCCGGTCTAAAGCCGTAATGAGCCGAACTAAGGTTTACCAGGAGATGGTGATCTATTTAAAGAACGCTACCGATTCTCAAGCTGAGAAGGATCCTCGACAGCGAAGAGAGGATTGAAGAATACGCTCGTTACAAGTCTCGAAGAAAGACCCTCGAGGAGATTCGTGCTAGGGGTTTTGCCCTCTCGGAAGAGTTGGTGTGGACGAGGGCGGACAAACGTGATGCTCGGTTACTTCTGTCTAACTCCAAAGAAAGCAAAGACAAGGTCGGTAGGCCATAGCTCCCAGGGGGCGTAGATTTTGCCACCTGTTTATAGCATTTTCAAAGCATGCTTGTAGATAGAGATTGCATTTTTTCGTATATGTGTATAAAGGAAAACCTTGCGGCTTTATTTCTTCTGTATCTCTTTTTGTCTCGAATTTGGCCAGGTGAACTGGTCTTTGAGTTGGTAGGAATCCTTAGATTTGTGATATGGCCCTGGGGCTCATTAGGCTGGCCCGTAGGCTCTTACGCGCTTGGTCGATGTGACCTTTTATGTGGGCTAGCGACAATGGCTCTTACGCCTTGCTCTTAGGCATATTTAGTTAAATATTTTGGGTTCATTCTGCGAATCGGGTTTCGACTCGAGCTCATTCGACCCTCAAGTTTTGTATTTGTGCGGGCTGGCAACAATGGCTCTTACGCCTTGAGTCGAAGCTACCTTTTAGTTGTCAGCTGGCGACAATGGCTCTTACACCTTGGGTTGAAGCGACCTTTTAGTGTGGGCTGGCGGCAACGGCTCTTACGCATTGGATTGAAGCGACCTTTTATTAGCTTTATTTTTCCCTCGTTAAGGATTTTTTGAAATAATTTTTGCCTGACTCTTCGACGGTTCGATAAAAAACCTCAATTATGAGTCGTTATATGGCGATAATCGAGCACCTCGGGAGGTTTGGCTCAGAGGCTGAGTATCTCGAAGCCTGTGATTTAAAGTTGACATAATCAAAGCTCTTTTTCCTATGTCGAGGGTAGCCTGTTTAACCGGTTCTTTTCGAAGTAGATTCGAAGTAATTGAAGGCCTGTGATTTTGTAGCGACGGTCGGGCATCCCCGAGTCGCGTAAGTCCGGCTGGTACAACCTTGTGACCGAAGTCATTTGTGTTCGATCGGAGCCTTTAAGTCCCGAGTGAAGTAGTTTCGGCATCTATATCGAGGGTATGCCTTTTTAGGGATCTTACAAGTTCGATATATAGCCGATCTTTAAGATCGGGTTTATGCCTTTAGTGAGGTCTTACAGTTTTACATGCCTTTGAGGTCTTACAGTTTTGGATACTTGGTACAAGTATTGTTGATGCCTTGTTTGAGGTCTTACGGATATTGTTGTTTCCTTATGTAGGTCTTACAAGACCGATTCTGTCCACTCAGGGTCTTATGGCCTCGAGTTTTTTAATTACTGATGATTAGAGACAGTCCTCGAGTCATCGAGGGTGTCCTAACTAGGGAGCTGTTACTTGCAAATTTGGTATTGCCTTATTGAGGGATTACAATTTCGGAGATTCTAACCCTGAGGTCGTGTGATTTTTGAGATTTTAACGCCAGACCCCGAGTATTCGGGACACTTTTGACCTTGGAGAAGTTTCGTGATTTTCATGTTGCCTCATTGAGGGCTCATGAGTTTGGAGTCCCGACCCGGAGGTCGTTCAGGTGTTGAATTGTTGACGCCAGTCCCCGAGTGTTCGGGGCGTTTTCGGCGTGGGAGTCATTTTTGTGATGGTCCGAGCTTCTTTTGGAGTTTGAGATGCTTTGATAAAAGATATTCTACAATTACTTGGTAAAAGTGTACATGTTTTCGCCATCGGGGGCCCGACTATACGGACACGGTTCGTTCGACCGTTTGGCCCAGTACATTATTTTCCTATTGGGGACCCATTTGCCGTTTCTTGACTTTTCCGAGTGGATGGACTTGCGGGGGGATGCCCCCCCGAGTGTTCGAGGTTGATCGCAAAAGAAGCCTTGAATACTTGTCGAGTCGTTCTTAGGTAGCATGTGAATGTTGCCTCATTAAAAACCTTACCGGTAAAACCCTTTTCGAGACAAAAACTCGATCGAAGGAAAAGAGTACAACGGATGCATTGAAACCTTAAGGTCTTCGGGCCGGGTAAGTGCTTTGACTGCTTCAATCGGGCGCCCGCGTGAGGGTCAGTGTGAAACACAAAATGAAAAGGGAAAGGGTTATACCTTAGTGTGGGATGTGCCGATGACATTTCGAGGTCCGATATGTTCTACTCGCTTATGATGAGGATGCGGTACGGTCCTTTTCTTTGTTTAATCGGGCTTAACTAAAGATATAATTTGATTACCCTTTGGTTCCTTTGCGGGTGGAGGTATTGGTGCTGGCGCCATGTCGTGCACTGCAAACATTTCTCTCGCCACATGATGTTCCCCGTAGACAGTTTTAATCCCATCCTTTGTCGGGAATTTCATCATTTGGTGGAGGGTGGATGGTAATGCTCTCATGAAGTGTATCCATGATTGTTCGAACAATGTTGTACCTCATGTCTCCTTCGATGACATGGAATTTGACGTTTTGGGTTGTGTCGGCCACGTTGACTGGGAGGGTGATTTCTCCTTTCGTTGTTTCACTCGCCATGTTGAATCCGTTGATGACTCGAGTGGCGGGCACGATTTGGTCAAGCAGTCCAAGCTGCTCTATTACTCTCGACCTGATAATGTTGGCTGAGCTACCTGGATCCACGAGTACACATTTTATTTGAAATGTATTTACAAGGAAAGAGATTACTAGTGTGTCATTGTAAGGTTGAGACAAGGTCTCGGTGTCCTCTTCGTTGAATGTGAGGGCATCCTCGGGTATATACCTCCGGGTTCGCTTTTCTCTGGTGATGGATATTTTTGTCCTTTTCATCACGGGCTCATGTGGGGCATCGATACCTCCTAAGATCATGTGGATGACATATTGTGGCTCATTCATTTCGTTCTTCTTGGATTCCTCTCTTTCTCAGAACTGATTTTTAGCTCGGTCATTGAGGAATTCTCGGAGGTGTCCTTTGTTAAGTAGTCGGGGTACCTCTTTTCGGAGTTGGTGGCAATCCTCGATCCTGTGGTCGTGCGTGTTGTGAAATTCACACACTAAGTTATGATTCCTTTGTGAAGGATCCGATAGTACATGCATGGGCCACCTGGCGATTGGGTATACTGAGCCCGAGGGGGCTCCTAGATGGACTTCTTCGACCCTAATCTTCGACTGGTATCGGTTGTGGACGTCCGACCAGGTCACGACGGGGTACTCAACCAGATTATGTTTCAGCTGCTTCGAGGCCACCGAGCTTCGTTCATTCAAACCTTGAGTGAAGGCCTGCACTGCCAAATCATTGAAGACCAGTGGTAGTTCCATTCGCTCCATTTGAAAGCAATATACGAACTCTCGCAGCATTCTGTTCTCCCTCTGTTTGATCTTGAACACGTCAGATTTCCTTGTTGCTACTTTGATGGCACATGTATGTGCCTTTATGAAGGAGTCCGCCAACATGGAAAATGAGCCTATGGATTTAGGGGCTAGGTTGTGATACCACATCATGGCCCCCTTCGAGAGTGTTTTTCCGAACTTCTTTAGTAAGACGAACTCGATCTTGTCGTCCTTTATGTCGTTTCCCTTCACTGCGCACGCGTAAGTAGTAACGTGCTCATTGGGGTCTGAGGTCCCGTTGTATTTTGGGAGGTCTGGCATTCTGAACTTCTTTGGAATGGGTTTCGGAGTCGTTTCCTCTGGGAAAGGCCTTTGTATGAACTTCTTCGAATCCACACCTTTCAGGACCAGGGGTACGCCAAAAATTTGGTCGACCTTGGAATTGTAGGTCTCGACCTTCTTGTCGTTGGCTTCTATCATTTTCTTGCCCGATTCAATCCTATTGAGGTCCTCGAGCATTTTTACGATGACAGGATCGGTCATCGACCCGTTATTGCTCGATCTCTCCGGTACCTGTTCGGCTGGGGGAGCTGTCCTCGGTGCTACCGTACTAGGAGTTTTCTGGTGACTTTACAGCTGAGCAATACCTAGCTATTGTCCCTGCAACATTTCAAAAATAACATGAAGGCTAACCTCTCGTTCTTCCCTAATTGGGGTTTTCTGAGCTTCTTGTTGATCCCCTTGGTGCACGCTCCTGTCAGTGTGGGAGCTTATGTCGATGTGTTGGGCGTCGCGTGAGACCGCGTCCATGAGGATTGGTTCTGGTGCATTCCCAGGGTTTCGTGGTGGCACACCAACACCTGGAACAACCACACCGTTTTTTCCGTGGTCCTCAAGATTGTTGTTTTCACCTCCATTCACTGAGTTAGACATTTCGACCTGAAATCGAGGATCTTAGACAACAGAAAACGTGAAAGATAACTTGCGTTATGTAGTAAAACCAACAAGAAAATAATCATTATTATTTTTAGCCCAACGATGGGCGCCAAACTGTTTACCGTAAAAATGGTAACAACAATTAAATTTGATTATGGAACTCTAAAAATACGTGATCTATTTTTATGCTAGTTGTTAAGCAGTTGATGCTATGTATGTAAGACTTAGAAACGAAATGAGAGTTGAGGATAAGGTGATAATCGAACCGATAAGTTAACAATTGGGGCCTCGAGCTCGTCGATTCGGGGGCCTCGAGGTCGATTCCGGAGCTCGGCTGTGAACTATCGAATGTGGTCGAAGTATGGCTAACAATTATAATAAAATCAATGAAGGCTCTTTATGGCTAATGATAAGTAATAAATGATGAACAATAATGAAGATAATAAATGGAAGTAATAATATCAAGAGAATGTGTTAGACAACAAAGTAAATGTTCTTGTATATTTCATGTGGAGCAACTGGAGCAACGGGGGTTTCTAAAATGATAAGGATCCCCTTTATATATGAGGGGAATCCCAACATAGTACAAAATGCATTAATTACAAAGATATCGGGATGAGACAGCTAGATGACACCCTGATTCAGGGTTAGGGTAGTCCGCTAAGCTCTGTCAGTCCTAGTTGTTTACCTTTGGAACTCCCCATTTCTACCATAGCTGTGGTCGACATTATCCCAAGGTCGGGCATCGACGAACCTCGGCGAACCTCGAGGGAGGAAACTCGACCATAGCCTTATAGCCTCGAGGCTTCGAGATGATCTTCTGAGGTGCCTCGATGACGAGGAATTGGACCCTCCGATTTCACTATATACAGATAGTCCCAGCATTTCTTAGGAAGCATAATTGATTGGAAAGTAAAGCACTCTTGTTAATATATAAGAACACTTTATTATAACAGTCAAAAAATTTCGAAATAAATAATGCTATTATAAAAAAGTTTGACTGCATACCGTGAAAGAAAAAGAGAAGACATCAAATGATGCGCAAGAAATTGGCTTTTTCCCCTAGCTTTGCACTTTTTCTTGGACAAAAACATCTTTATTTTTGCCTTAAATTATAGGTTTTATTTTTTTATTAAGAATGTCTATTTTCCTTGTCATAAGAACTTAGTTTTCAAAAATTTTGTCTAGTTTCTCTTCTTTCCATCAAAGTTTAAGGTCAACATCAATCATTTTCCACTATTATCATCAATGTCATTTTGTTTGAGAAAACTACGTTTGTGGGGAGGTAAAGATTTCTTTATCATTTCTTTTTGCTTTTTCTCTCGTTTTGTAGGTTCTTTGTGAAATTGGCACCGCATACACTTGGAGAGAGAGAGAGTATGAGGGTCGAGTAATTGATTAATTTTCGGTGTAAACTCAGATACAAATTCTTTAAATGTTTTAAAATAAAATTTATATATTTAAAAAGTACATAAAAAATATATCACAATAGTTAACAATTTAAAATATTAAAAAATTATTTACAAAAAAATATGATTAATTTTTTTTTGACTTTTCAATAGTAGTAATATGTTTATTCTTTTTGAAATAAAGAGAGTATAAAATAGGAAAAGAAAGAACGATAAAAAAAAATTACAGAGTGCTAGACTAACGTCCTACATGATACCAATGTTATAAAATCTGGAACTTCATGGCTTAAGCCCATGCTTGTAATCACAATCGCTAGCAAACACATTCTTCCTTCGCAATTAGCCCCCTCCCCCCTCCCCCCAAAAAAAAAAAACTAAGCTCCCGTTTGGATTTTTTTAAAATAATAAAAATATTACTTGTTCATAGAATTTGATGAGTGGCCAGTTTTTAGGTGAAGGTTTTTCTTGCACTCATAAAACTTCAATTTTTTTCTAGTAAATACATGTCCAAACACAACACAATTTTATATAACTTATTTTTTTTTTTAAGTTTCAATCAAATTTATGTTCAAACGCTAGCTAAATTTAAAAAATTGGGGTTATGGTAATTTACCTTTTCCTCGTCCTCAAATTACCATTTTACCCCTTCAACTCCCATTCTTTTCTCCCTCCTAACATTCTTTTCTAACCCTCCTTTCTTCACATGCACTCCCATTAATCTTTTTAGAAGTTAGAACCAAGACAAAGGATCAGTTAGATTTGAGACACTCCCCACCCCCACCCCACCTCACCTCCACCAACCTCTCTCCTCTCCTGTCCCTATCTTTTTTTTTTTTTCTGGTCCTCCAGAATTCTTTTGCTAGATATGATATGGTATATTTCTTTCCAAATACAAATCCAGCCATTGGAATAAAAATAATATACACACATATACAGAACCCTCTGTTTCTTCTTCATCCATTAAATGGCTGATGCAACTGCTGAAAAACAAATATGTGGAGAAAATGAAGATGATGAAGTTAGCAGTAAGAACAACAACTACAATGAAGTAGTTAGTAGAGAAGAGATTCAAGCTGCCATTGCTAAAGCTGTAGAGCTCAGAGCTATTCATGCTGCTTTATTACAGGGTATTAATAGCCCTGCATCTAATCTCATAAAGTTTCCTTCTTCTTCTTCTCCTGCTTCTAATTTTCCTCATCAATTCTCTGCCCAAGATTATCCCATTTTCACTCCAGTAAGTTCTCTTCCTTTTCTTCTTCATGGGATTTCTCTTTTATAGATTTGCAGTACACCCATTTTGTTATTAATTCATTTCTTTGGTCCAAATGGAGGATACCCTGCTTCTAATTTACTCTCTTAATCTTATTGTCTGTTATATTTTTTAGGAAAAATTAATCCAAATAGCTGCCCACCTAATAATTTAAATTAAAAATAGCCGGCGGATATATAATATATGCATAATTCATGTATCATATGTATATAACTGTATTTAATCAATATATAATTAATGTATACCGGCTAGAAAAGTAAATAATGAATCCGGCCTACTATTTGTGTTAAAATCCCTTACTATTTTGAGGTCACTTATACCTTTGATGCTTGCTGATCTTCAGGCCCAATTTCTTCAATTTGGTTTCCCAGCCCAACTGTAGTTCGGTTTACAATAAATTGTCTCGTATTTGCCCTTAATATTAATAAAGCTCAGTGTGAATTGGTGGATTCCACTTGTCAAAGTATTTCTGAAAAAAAGTCCAAATCTACCATCTATTTTTTCTTATGGTTTAAGCTCACAAGGATCGAGGACACCTATGAGCCGATTTGCCAACATCAAGGATATAAACAACAACAACGGTAAAGTTGTCTCCGTGTGATATATAGGTCATGGGTTTAAGCCGTAGAACCAGTCACTAATAATTGCATTAAGGTAGTCTGTCTACCTCACATCCCTTAGGTACGGCACTTCCCCGAACCCTGCGTGATGTTTTATGCACCAGGCTGCCTTTTTAACAACCCCAAATTATAACTGGATAAAATTAAGATATATCAGGTAGTAACGGGTAATATTGTATTATGAAAGTAACATTTATTTAGTGACTACTCTTATATATACTGTGCTGTTTTTAAATCAACTTTTGATGGAAAGCCATCAACCAACTTTCTTGAACCATGGTTCTTGAATTTGGTGGGGGTTTTGGTCCATGTAATTATATAATCTGATGATCTATTTAGAAGTCTGTTTTTGAAATTCTTGAATGAGAGTTTTCTACCTTATCATGTGAGAGTAGTAAAGATCTTAATCAGACCGGTGTTTAGAGGCGGATCTAGGATTTTTATAACATTGGGCACCATTAAAGAAAAGAGAAGAAAGTATTAAATAGAAATTGATCGCTACTCCTTTAGGTAAATAACTTAACATTCAACCAAGTGCATCATTTAGCCTCTTTGGAGCATGGGTGCCAGCAGATTATATTAGATCAATTTTAAAAAATATGTACATAAAATACCCACTTTGACGAAGAGACCATGGGTTCACGTGCCCCGTGAATTAAGCGATACATCCGCCCCTACCGGTGTTCCCAAGCTTCAGCGAGTACAATGCCAATGTCATAGTAGAGTGTGAAGAACAAGGATGACGGAATTAAGCTTTTAGAGTGTGCTAATGGAGTGAGAGGAGTTGCCATGTTTGAGCTTGATTTTCTATGGTCTTTTTAGAAGGATGTAGGGTTCTTTCTACAGTAGTTTGTTGTATAGGCGGACCTAGGATTGAAGGTGGCGGGGCACATGAGCGAACTGTTCAAGCAATGCTCCCATTGGACTTTTAATCTTAAGAATTTCAAGCAAAATTTATGATCGTTTTTAATATATATACTTATATATGCAAAAATTTTTCCGAAGTTAACGGGGTTCGGTGACCCCTGTTCTACATGCATAGGTCTGCGTCTCTTTTGTTGTGCTCAACCAACTGGCTAAAAGAATGAAAATGGTTGAGAAGACGGCAGTACCATTTATCCCTAGATTTAGTGAGTTTGTTGCCATCGTGTCTTTAATAGTGGCAGAATCAGGATTTTTGCTAATGAGAGTTAAACTATAAAGAAGCAAACTCACGGAGAAGCTAAGGAGATTCAACATATAAAATATATATATAAAAGAGTAGAAGTACCTATCTACATTGCGTAATTTTCCGACATCACTTAAACAAAGTTGGTCCGCCACGGGTCGTTATGGTTGACTTGGTCCATAACGTCGTGCCATGCTGGCTGGTATATGAGTCGAGTCGTGCCTGCTCATTTGGCAGGCGTTCTTGGCATTGGATTGCTGTTGCACCACGCCCAAGATAAATTTGGCATCCAGTCCTTATTTGGATTAAAATTAGCCTTAATCTAGTCCCATAGTTCAGTTCCTTTAGAAATGGTCAAGTATTTCAATCTGCTTTCTCCAATTGGGATTAGTTTGATTCACCAAGTTTGAATGTTTGCAGAGTTATGAAGATGTTCCATTACCTGGACCAAAACAACTACCGTTGGACAATCGAACCTACGCTGAACCTTGGGATGATTATGGCCTTGGAGGTGTGGCAATTGGCGATGAATCCAGTTTGTCGAATTACAGAAAGGCGAATTCCTCCTTGAGGAATGGAATTTCACCCAACTTGATCAATTCAGAACCCCATACCTGTCCACCTGATGATCAGAGATCGGTCACCGGCTCTTGTACTGATCAAATCACTCTGCTTAGAATAGCCTCTCCTGGTGGTGATTACTCTAAGTCCAGGAGAAATTCTTTAGGAGTGAGATCACTTTCCTCTTGCAATAGGTGTAAACCTGCTACTATAATAAGTACCGAGACAGACGGAGCTAGTAAGAGTGGAAAGAGCTCGAATGTAATCGTGCCATTAACAGATTCACACTCTTCAAATCAATTGCAGCCGAAGAGTAAAGGGCTGAACTTGTCATGGTTGTTCCCTAAGCTAAAGAAGAAAAACAAGAATGAAAATTCACCACACAGGACAGAATCCGAGGTCTCTCAGATTGTTAAGGATATTGGATTGGTTTCTATTGAAATGTTGAAGAAAGAGCTCGTGCAAGCAAACGAGACCAGAGATGCAGCGTTGATGGAAGTCGCGGAAATGAAGTCTTCTTTAGGAGAGCTAAAGGAAAAATTGGAGTACTTAGAAACTTACTGTGAGGAGCTCAAGAAAGCCTTGAGACAAACAAAACAATCAAAGGATTCTCAAGTATCCAAAATGCTTATAGATCTTCCGAGAAGGGGAAAATCTATAGATGGGGACGGAGAAAACACGATTCCTGTTAGTGAAGAGGTAATGGTTGAAGGATTTTTGCAGATAGTATCAGAATCAAGACTATCAGTAAAGCAATTCTGCAAGATTCTTATTACACAGGTTGAAGAGACGGACAATTCTTTAACCGATAACTTAAACCGTCTACTTCAACCTTACAAAATTTCTCTAAACTCAAAGCACTCAAAGGCAGTCTTCTACCATATTGAAGCCATCATAAACCAGTCCCTATTCCAAGATTTCGAGAACGTTGTGTTCCAAAAGAATGGCGCGCCAAAACACTTGGACCCTCAACAAGATTGCCACGATCACTTCTCGTCCTTTGTCTCGCTAAGGAACCTAAGCTGGAATGAAGTGTTAAGAAAAGGGACCAAATACTACAGTGATGATTTCAGCAAATTCTGTGATCAAAAGATGAGTTGCATTATCACAAGTCTCAACTGGAATAGGCCATGGCCAGAGCAACAACTTCAGGCATTCTTTGTTGCTGCTAAGTGCATTTGGTTGCTGCATTTGCTCGCTTTTTCGTTCGATCCTCCACTTGGGATTCTGAGGGTTGAAGAGAATACAAGTTTTGATAAGTGTTACATGGAGGACATTTTTGGAGATAGGCAAAAATCACAAGGTTCAAGCAAGGTTAAGATCATGGTAATGCCTGGTTTCTATGTGCAAGAGAGAGTACTTAGGTGTAAAGTGATTTGCAAGTATAAATCTACAGCCTAATTAGGATCTCTTTCTTAATTCTTTTTTCTTTGAAATGTTTCTCTTTAGCAGGTAATCTAACTTGTAATATTGATCCTATGCTAATCATTTTGCTTGTATGCATTCTCTAGTATTTATTATTAAATTGTGATTAAATTATAATATTAGAATACTTCTGTGGAATAAATTAAACAATTGGTTATAATTAAATTATCTCTAAATTTTATCTTATTTTATCTTTCTTAGTTTTCTAATGAAAAATATTGAACCACTAATGGTGTAATTCTAGTTTGAATACACGATGATAAGAATTATGCCTCAATTTCAAGCTAGCTGGTGTTGGCTAACAAGTAGATTAGTTTTACGCTAAACAGCAACCTATCATAACCCTCCTTCTTTATCCAAGTTTAGAATCAGTAATGTGACAAGTTCAAGCAAAGTTCACAAATCAGTAAAATTGGTAAAAATAGCCGCCAGTTTTCGGACTGATCATTCAAAAATAGCCAGTGTTTACTAAGTTAATAAAAAATAGCCACTATTTTGCTGCAACAGAGACCAGTCCAGCAATATACTGGAGTTCGGTGAACCTGTGTATGAACTCCAGCATATTATGCTGGACCGGTATACTTTGCTGGCTCCAGTATAATATATTGGAGACTGGAGCACTGGTGCTCCAAACTCCAATATATTATACTGGACCGGTATACTTGTTGGAACTCCAGTATATTATGCTAGAGTTCTAGTGTACTTATGCTGTAACTCCATCATATTATGCTGGAGTTCCAGCATACTTATCCTGGAACTCCAGTATAATATGCTGGAATTCAAGTATACTTATGGTGGAGCTCCAGCATAATATAGTGGCATATTTTCCGAGTTTTGAACTCGCTCAGATCCATCTTTACATGAAAAATGGCAAAATTTTGATTACTTTTGAAACTGGACTATTTTTGAACGACCAGTTATAAATCTGACTATTTTGAATTTTTGTGGTAAATGGGCCAAGAAAAAGGTTTTATGATTTTTCAATCCCAATAACAGAAGTTTTGAGAAAGAAAAGTCCATATTAGAATTTAAAACACGTTTGGGCAGAATTCAGCAATTATGGTGATCATCATGATTTTGCAATAAATCTTGACACATCACTAGAATTCTTTAGTATTCTAGCTAAAAATTTAATGATCATTAAATATCTAGTGCTTCAAAATTCTGACACTGAAAATTCTGATGATTGTCAGAATTTCTGGTGCTTCAAAATTCTGGCGAGCATGCTCTAAAATGCTAACGTGGAGCTATTTTTAAAAAATAATTTTTTTTAACGGAATCAAAATATAAATATAGAATTCTCGCTTTTAAAGCTTCAATCTCCAGTATATTATGCTGGACCGATATATTATACTGGAACTCCAGTATATTATATTGAAGTTTCAGCATAAGTATACTAGAACTCTAGCATATTATACTGGAATTCCAGTATATGGAGTATTTTTCCGGATTTTGAACAGTATTTTCGTTCAGATTTATCTTTACATGAAAAAGTGGCTAAAATTCGATTACTTTTGAAACTGTGATTATTTTTAAATGATCACTTGTAAATCTGACTATTTTTTAATCTGGCACCGAAGTTGGGCTTCACAATCAAATGGTATATGTCCATTTGGGCCAAACGTGGCAGCCCAAAGATCAGCATTGAATAACCCGTAAAAATAGCATGGTCTAGCCAGTTTCAGACTGGTCATTCAAAAATAGCCAGCGTTTACCAAGTCAATGAAAAATAGCTACTATTTTGCTGCAACAGAGACCGGTCCAACATAATATACTGGAGTTCGGTGCACCTGTATATGAACTTCCAGCATATTATGTTGGACCGGTATACTTTGCTGGCTCCAGTATAATATACTAGAGACTGGAGCACCGGTGCTCCAAACTCCAGTATATTATGCTGGATCGGTATATTATACTGGAACTCCAGTATGTTAGTAATATGTATTTGTAAACTAATTCTAGAAAAACAAAATAACATATAAGCAGAAAATTTAAAGAAACAAAAGTTAATCCGAGCCAACTGAATTTACAGTGTTTCCTAAAGAATTTAATCCCCTCCTAGTACCCAAGGTTATGGATTATTTCCTCCCAGGATAGAACGAATTACACACTGGTGCAATAGTACTTCAAACCCCCAGTGTTTCAGCGAACACAAAGTTCGGTAACAAATCCCACTTACTGTTGCTTTGTTTGATGTTAAAACTATGTAGAAGAAGGAGGAGAACTCAGAAAATCGTATGGATATTCTGAGAGAATAGACTTGTATTTATAGCCAAAGTTGGGCTGGAAATTGAAGAGGTGCAACTCTTCAGAATGGTTGTTTGCCATAATATAAATGGCATAACATAAATGGCTAATTTATGCAATAATAAATCGGGAATTCAAAAGGAAAGTTTAATTTTCAGTTACACAACTGAAAAAAGGAAAACTGATTGGATTTAATATTAATATTTATTTTAATCTTAATATTCTGTTATTAAAACGGATGTTTAATAATATTTCTGTTAATATTTTACTATTAACAAATAAATTTGGTCCAAAATATTAATCAATCAGTTGACCAAATCCGAATCCGAAGCCTAAGCCGAAATCGAAGCCGAGCCGAGCGAGCGACGACGACGACGGCGCGAGGCTTGCCTTCTTCTCAACTCTTTAAGAGCTAGAAGAAGAGCAATTGCTTATATACCCATAAAAAACCTCTTCCTCTTTCAATATGGGACAATGTCCCTTTGCCAAGGGGGAAACTTAAAATTTCACTCAAAAATTTTATTTCCCTCCATTTTCCATTCACCTTCTTTTAAGTATTTAATATAATTAAATACATAAAACCCAACAATCCCCCACATGAATGGGGAATGGCTATATCACGGAAACGTGCATGAAAAACTGTGTGATTCGCAAGTAAGGATTAATTGCATCTTGATAAGTAGGTTTCCCTTTGAACTTTCCGTAGTGAACTTATGTCGAAAATACTCGGTCAATCGGTAGATTTGATATCTTTGTACCATCGAACTTTGGTGTACGCCTAAACAACCATAAGTCACACAACCAACCCTTAACCGTCTTTGGTTCTCATTGTTGTGTTTGTTTCAGCCATGAACACCACCTGGTTTCATAAGTACGTAGAGAACTGGCCTTACAAAGTTCTCCTTGAAGCGGGTAACACTTCACACTTATATAGGTAATTCCTAAACGTGACATCCCGTAGATACACTATTTGATATACCCCGTATCAAATTTAGAAATCATTAAAAAGCCTTAATGTTTTGTCCTTGGTATTGAACATTGTCTCATCACGAGAATGGACTAAAATTTTTGTTGACAATGTTGAACCGTCATTAATGACTTTGTTTGATCTCCTTGAACCTAGATCTTGGGATCTCCAGTCTTCTAGGTAGAGTTACCGCCACAATGACTTGTTCTCGGCCATAGTCCCATTCCCCTTGATGATTTCTCAACTACCTCTCTAGTTAGGCCTTTTGTAAGTGGATCCGACACATTATCACTTGACTTTACATAGTCAATCGTGATAATTACTTTAGAGAGTAATTGCCTAACGGTTTTATGTCTTCATCGTATATGACGAGATTTACCGTTATACATAATGCTCCCAGCCCTTCAAATTGCCGCTTGACTATCACAAAGTATGTATATTGATGCCTGTCACACCTCTTTTTTACCTACACCCCCGTGAAGGGACGTAAAGGGGGGTTTTCCAATTAAAGGACAATCGAAACGAGATTTATTATTTAATTCAGAGTCTCCATTTGGGGAGATTTATGGTGTCCCAAGTCACCGGTTGAATCCCGAATCGAGGAAAAGATTAACTCTGTATTACAGTCCGCGAATCAGAAATCCGGGTAAGGAATTCTGTTAACTCGGGAGAAGGTGTTAGGCATTCCCGAGTTCCGTGGTTCTAGCACGGTTGCTCAACTGTCATATTCGGCTTATTTATCTGATTTTAATTCAAATTGAACCTATGTGCAAATTTAAACTTTTTACCGCTTTTATTATTGTTATTTTTTTCAATGAGAATTGCAACGTCGTGAAAACGCATCTCGAACCACGTCACATCAATGCACCCGTGGTTGTTGACACATCTCGACTCCGTTGAGATTTGGACTTGGGTCACATAAGTGTGCACCCGAGTTTAAGAAAGTAAATTATTAAAGGCGTGCCTAAAGCGACTAGCGTATCATTATTTTAGGTAAGGCCGTGAAATTTTGCTATACGGTTCATCCCGAAGTCTAAGTAATTTTACCAACACGTATAGAGGGCCCCGCAGCTTGTGCATTTTTTTGTTTGTCGAGGCTCGTCTCACTCATTATTAGGTCCATTCTAAAGTGAACTAAGATTTTCTAATTAATTTGTCTCTAAAAATAAGGAAAAATCCTAATCGATTTTGTCAAGGGCCTAAAACAATAATTGTAAACCACATATGTCTCAAGGCTCAAGGATAAGCCCGAAAAATGTGAATTGGCACAACCAAAAGTCGTCCTAACGTAGTCTTTGGCCCAGGCCCATGCGAGTATACAAATAAGGTAAAACCCGGGCCATTCGTTAAAGCGCTAAAGCTCAGATGGCATGGAATTAGGCTGACCACTAGACCGGCGCAGCTTCAGTTGAATCAAATCAAGTACCCATCGAAATTACTGCGTCCTTTTACTCAAATGAACAGAACATGGTTTGAAGATTAGATTATTTTAACTACTGGTCCGTTTTTACTAAAGGTGAAAGAGCAAATTAAGAGGTAGCTTTGAGTTCGACAACAAGATTGCATATCAAGCCTTCAAGGATTAGACTATTGGTCATACACTTCTACCAACGCTAGTTAACACCTATATATTAAGAATTAATCTGCATGATATGAGTTACTGCAATACAATACATGCTCAACTGGACATCAAACTCGATTTCAAATCCAACTGTTTCCGACTTTTCTTTTTAAACATAAATGAACACTAAACTACACATACACCCATTGTACTGAATTGCAGTTGGATAGTCACGAATTTGAATTGGTTCGAAGCAGTTCAAAGGCGGTTTATTACAAGCTGTAGATTCAGCCATTCCAAATTACTTAAACAAACAGTCCTAATTACAATTCAAACCATTACATTCAATTATAAAGAAGATATAGTAGCTACTGAAGTTTTCCAATGAAGTTAGGTTTCCATTTCATTTTATTTCAACCAAACTCTACATGAGGTGGAGATTCAACATGTACCTGGATTGGAAAACAGGACAAGAAGAAGGAGAAGTCAGCAGCAGGTAAGCAGTAGACAATACAGCCGCAATGGGATTCAGAACAGCTCCAAAAACCAGTTTTAAAACCAGAATAACACTCAACCACAACCCAGAATGAGTTTGTCAACCAACAGCAATACAGACACCCAAAATAGAACAAACTGAGCTTAGATAAGTTCAGAAACAGAATCAATAGACTGCCAAATAGATTCAACAATCAAAAGGGTCAAGAACCATTGCTTGGAATCTAAATTCTGCCTAGAACTCAATGGAACAGTATCCTTTCTCTTAAACTCTCTCTTAGAACTGATTCAAGACTCACAAATGTTCTCTCAGATTGACTTTTCCTCTCTCCGGATCTCTCTTCAGATTTTTTGGGATAATCCCCCTAAATCTGTCTTAAATGATTCTATTTATAACCAAACACTGACCCTGCCAGCTCTTAGGAGCACTCAAGCTAATTAAGAGACTATTTTTGCCCATGATATTCCTTGACAGCCACTACTAAGTCTTGTTCTTTTGTTTTAATCAAAGGTTATGGGTGACTTAACTTATTTAATCAACTTCCCATGCCATTAATCCTTGTTCCCCACTATTACAAACAATTCATTAGTTTATTGGCACTTTAGTACCCTGCTGTTAGACCATTCAACTTAAACCTTTTTTAAACCTTTTAAATCCCAAAATACCCTCCTAGAGTCCCTGAAATTGCAGCTATAACCAATTCTCCTAAGTTCTGGATGCAACCTTATGACTCACTACTATCTAGTTGACATTATCATACCAACACTGAATTCAAACCAATGTCAGATTCATTTCAGACCCTAAACAGTAGGATTCGATTCATCAATTGCTTAAGCTTGAATCAAATAGCAACAAAATAAAGGCCAAGGCTTTTAATGACTCAGAACACCCTTATAGGGCATGACACAGCAGGTTCAGGTGACAACCAAAATAATAGTTGTGACGAAGCAGTTCGACTGACCAAGTAATTCAAAACATTTCAAATGACCAAGCAATTCAAAACAATGTGATGAATTGAATATACCCACAGGCTCAATTCTAAGTTCAACTATACCAACAGGCTCATTTCAACACAACATTTAGGACAGAAACGAAGCAGGAGGGGAAACAGACTAGAATGAACCATGAAATCAAAACCAAATTTAAACTACTATCATGTTAAACTAACACTCAAACCTACCGGTCTAATCGACGACGCTTATTTAATTTATTACACAGGCTATAACATTTAGCAGTTAACAACAAACAATCAGAATAAACAGACCAATCAGTGATTCGAGTGGTATTGACAAATACAGGGAACTTATAAACTAACAAATTACATGGCTTATAACATATATTCGACCATGAACAGAAGCAGACTCGACCAAATAAAAAGGTCTGATCGGAGAAGAAGAAGAAGTAGTGAACAAAAACTGGATTATAATTAAACTAAAACACAATTATCCGTAACAAAAATAGAACAAGAAAGAAAAGAGAAAAAATACCTTAACAAAACAGAAACTAGACGAACCCAGGTCGAACTCTTAACTCGAGATTTTTGAGGTCGAACGGACCTTAATCGAGTGTTCTCGACGGAGAACACTTCGACTAAGGTCGATTAGACGCCTAAATTCCTTTAATTTCGGATAAAACCCAGGTTTGGTCTTTATAGGGTTCTTGGTTCGATATTGGGGTTCGAATGGTTCTAGCAAGATTCAAACGGAACAAAGTGTGTTTTGGGCATAAGGGAGGTTAGGGGGTGCCAGGGTGTGAGTTCAGGGCAGATTGGGGTAGGTCCAGGTTTTGCTCGAATCTTCAAATGAAGATTCGAGAAGTTTGAGGATGATTCGAAGCAAACGGGTACTGGATTTGGATTGGGGGTGGTTAGATGTTCTAGGGGTGTTAATTTGGCGGTCATTGGACGAACTAGGGTTCTAGACTGATTCTTCGATCTGATATTCGAAGCAGATGGTGATGATTCGAGGACAATGGAGGGTGGATTTGGAAAGAGGAGGGCGTGGTGGTTCAGGGGTGTGAAGATGGGGGTCATTAGACCACTGGAACCACTGTGAGGCGATTTCCAGTGGGAAGAGCACGGTGGGGGAAGGTTGTTAGAGACGAGCTCGTCTCTGAGCTGTTAGAGACGAGGGAGGGAGGGGTTTGGTTTGGGGGGCTGGGTAGGATTTAGGAATATATACAATGTGAGGGATTTAATCCCGGCCGTTAGATCAATTAAGATCAACGGCTAGGATCAAGGATCTAATCAAATACAGTGTCGTTTGGTTTAGTGTTGGGGTCGGGTTAAAACGGGTATAGAGAATGGGTAAAAAACGGGTTATGAAAGGGGTGATCTGGTCCGTTCGATCAAGTGAGATCAACGACCCAGATTCTTCATGCCCGAACGGCGTCGTTCCACCCGTCTCCAATGCTGGTTGGATTGGACCAGGTAAAAGGGTATTTGAACTGGGCTGTAAGGGGTTATTTTGGTTTGGGCCTGGTTGATTTAATTCAAAACTGGCCCAGTCCGACTTTCTCTTTATTTTCCATTTGTTTCTTCTTCTTCTCTTTTTTTTCTTTTCCTTTTATTTTCTAATTGTTAAAACTAAAATTCTAAGTTAAATTATAAATCAAATTAACTTATTAAAATATTAATTAGCTCTTAATAATAATTATAAAACATGGTTAAGTACCAATTAAAAATAAAATCACACAACTAGACCTTAAATGCTAAAAAATGCAAAGTATATTATTTTTTGTGATTTTTCATTTTTGACAAAACAACAATTTTCTTGATTAACTAAACAAATGTAAAATCAAATTCTAAATGCAAATGCCATATTTTTTGGTATTTTATTCTTAATTTAACAAATAAACAGGCACGAACGAATGCAAACAATATAAAAAATAACACAAAATTCACAACAATTGCAAACAACACAAAATTATTTTATTTTGAATTTTCTGGGAGTAGTTCTCGTAGGGCAAAAATCACGTGCTCACAGCTGCCCCTCTTTGTCCGAAAACACGATGGGTTTTCGTACAAAGATAAAGTAAGCGGATACGAGCGATTTTTGCCCGTTGGACTACTTCGTGTGAAGCATTTTTTGAAAGACTTAACCGAACCTTTGCTTCGAAGGTTTCCTACATATCCCTGGCTAAAAGGGAATCAGGTTAATGTAGTTCGAGAAGTTTTGGTAGCTGGGACTACCACGGGACTGCAATTTTGTTGTTACTACTGCTGCATGCTGTTACTACTACTTCATGCTGTTACTACTGCTTTACTACTGCTTCATGCTTTCCGACCTCCTTATTACACCGTGCTAAAAGAAAACAAGAAGCTAGACTAAACTAGGGATTACAACATCTTATCTATCTTCAAACTTGCTCTTGTAGTCTTCCTTCTGATTTCTGCAGCGGAATTTCTGCTGGGGATATTTTGTTGTAACCCTCCGCTTTACTGACTTCTGACTTGAAATTTAGTGTAGTCCTCTGTTCTACAGGCGGGCTCCTGACTTCGTTTTGAAATGTACTCCGCTGTTCTACAGGCGGGCTCCTGACTCCAACTTGATTTTAAAAGATAATACAGCCTCCATTCTCCAAGCGGGTTCCTGACTTCAACAGCAATTTAAAGATAATGCAGCCTCCATTCTCCAAGCGGGCTACTGACTTCAACAGCAATTTAAAGATAATGCCTCCATTTTTCAGACGGGCTCCTGACTTCGACAATTTCTTAAAAACATAACACCTCCATTCTCCAGGCGGGCTCCTGACTTCAACCTTCTCAAGAAATATAACACCTCCATTTTTCAGGCGGGCTCCTGACTTCAATTATGACTTAAAAAAAATATAACACCTCCATTCTTCAGGCGGGTTCCTGACTTCAACTACTTCTTAAAAATATAGCACCTCCATTCTCCAGACGGGCTCCTGACTTCACTACAACTCGAAAATATAACACATCCATTCTCCAGGCGGGTTCCTGAGTTCAACTTCAACTTGAAATGACAACAACCTCCATTCTCCAGGCAGGCTCCTGACTTCAACTACTTCTTAAAAATATAGCACCTCCATTCTCCAGGCGGGTTCCTGACTTCAACCTTCTCAAAAAATATAACACCTCCATTTTTCAGGTGAGCTCCTGACTTCAATTATGACTTAAAATATAACAACCTCCATTCTCCAGTCGGGCTCCTGACTTCAACAACTTCTTAAAAATATAATACCTCCATTCTCCAGGCGGGCTCCTAACTTCGACTATTTCTTAAAAACATAACACCTTCATTCTACAGGCGGACTCCTGACTTCAATTATGACTTAAAATATAACAACCTTCATTCTCCAGGCGGGCTCCTGACTTCAATAAACTTTAAAATGCAACACCTCCATTCTCCAGGCGGGCTCCTGACTTCAATAAACTTTAAAATGTAACACCTCCGTTCTTCAGGCGGGCTCCTGACTTCAATAAACTTTAAGATGTAACACCTCCATTCTTCAGGCGGGCTCCTGACTTTAACTTCAATTTGAAAATATAACAACCTCCATTCTCCAGGCAGGCTCCTAACTTCAACTACAACTCGAAATGTAGTACCTCCATTCTCCAGGCGGGCTCCTGACTTCACTACTTCCCAAAACATAATACCTCCATTCTACAGGCCGGCTCCTGACTTCGACTTGAAATTGTAACAACCTCCGTTCTCCAGGCGGGCTCCTGACTTCAACTACAACTTGAGAATATAACAACCTCTAGTTTTCAAGCGGGTTCCTGACTTCAATAAACAATTTAAAGATAATACCTCCATTCTCAAGGCGGGCTCCTGACTTCAATAAACTTTAAAATGCAACACCTCCATTCTCCAGGAAGGCTCCTGACTTCAATAAACTTTAAAATGTAACACCTCCGCTCTTCAGGAAAGCTCCTGACTTCAATAAACTTTAACATGTAACACCTCTGTTCTTCAGGTGGGCTCCTGACTTTAACTTCAATTTGAAATGACAACAACCTCCATTCTCCAAGCGGGCTCCTAACTTCACTACTTCCCAAAACATAATACCTCCATTCTACAGGCGGGCTCCTGACTTCGACTTGAAATTGTAACAACCTCCGTTCTCCAGGCGGGCTCCTGACTTCAACTACAACTTGAGAATATAACAACCTCTATTTTCCAGGCGGGTTCCTGACTTCAATAAATAATTTAAATATAATACTTCCATTCTCCAGGCGGGCTCCTGACTTCAATAAACTTTAAAATGCAACACCTCCATTCTCCAGACGGGCTCCTGACTTCAATAAACTTTAAAATGTAACACCTCCGTTCTTCAGGCGGGCTCCTGACTTCAACTATTTCATAAAATGTAATACCTCCCAGACGAGTTCCTAACTTCAACTTCTTCTTAAACAATGCGTTTTATTGTTGTTGTTCCTTCCTGCCTCCCGAACCATTTTCCTTCTAACTTGAATCATCTTCTTTCAGAACTGTTTCCCTCAAAACTGGTGTTTGATTCCTCTAAAAACTGCTGGGGATAATACCGGTATTTTATTCACAAATATGTTATTTTCCTTCTTCAAAGACTACTTCCTTTAAAGCTGGTGCTTTCACTTCTCTGAAACCTGCCGGGGATAACACTGCTGGGGAATTATCTTCCTTCTTTAAGACTAGTTACTTTCCTCCTTTTAACAATGGTGGGGATGATACTGATTCAAAGACCACTACCCTTAAAACTTGGGTTATCTTGCTTCTTCCAATATTGCTTTCTTTAAAACTTGTATTGCCTTCTCCCGTAAACTGCTGGGGATTCCACTTCCTTCAAAACTTGTGTTATCTTCCATCTTCCCCCAAGTGGCTATCTGATTTCAAGAAAATTTTCGCAATGAGAGAAAATTTTCTTCCCCAGTTTGATAATCTTCTTTGTGTCCATGTCTTCCCGTTGTCAATAACATTTCCTTTCCCTGCTTCAAATCAAAGAAACATTTGTTAGTTTAAAACGTGTGAGTGGTCGTGTCACTCCTGCTGGGGATGGTTTTTCCGTTTTTCCTTTCCCTGCTTTGTGTTTTATTACAAAACTTGCTGGGGATGATATTATTTGCTGGGGATGATATTCCTGTCGGGGATGGTTTTTCTTTTCTCTTCCTTCCCCGCTCTGTGTTGTCCGACCATCGCGGAACTTGGTCGATAATCTGTCGGAGTTGTTCCTGCATCTCGCAAATCTGCTACGGATCCTCTTGGAGTTTGATCCACAACTTTTCCACTATTGTTTTTTTTCTGTTTTTCTCCAACTTCCCCTGGAATCCTAGACCAATCCATCATTTGGTCTTGCAACGAACGTTTTTCTCGTTCCATTGCATTATCTTTGGCCCGTCCTATCCACATTATGCTTTTGCACCATCTTGGCAACTGGTAATAATCTGAAAATCCTTTTCAAAAACAAACTGCTGGGGAGATAAAGTCTTTAGACCAAAAATGAAAAAATGATGATTTCAAAAAATAGAAAAGGAAGAAGTCTTTTTGAACAAATGCTGGGGAAAAGAAAGAAAAAAAAAACTTATCTAAATGATATAACCGATCCCAACGATCATGTCGTGCATTCCGAATTAATCAAACCCAGTCTATTTGTATCAATCAATCTTTCAGACAGCCTCATCTTGCTGGGGATAAACAGGCACTCAACTCTTTGCCAAATGCGGATCCTTTTCGCCAATCTTGTCTTGTCGCCTCATAATGCCCTTCGAGGGGTTTTCACTACTAAGACTCTCTCATTTCTCTCATCTCCCGTCGCCTTATGGTTCTTGTGAAGGTTTTCACCGATAAGACTCTCGTTTTATTTCTCTCAACTTACGTCGCCTTATGGTGCATGTGGAAGTTTTCACCAATAAGACTCTCTCATTTTATTTTATTTTTTCCAGCTGGGGATCGGAGTGTTACCTATATGACTCTCTCTGCTGGGGATTCTTTTGGCTACCAATTCATTTCCAGCTTATGATCCTCTTCTCTGCTGGGGATCAGAGTGTTATTCTCGACTTCCGTTTGCATGACTTGGCACTTCTCGGAAACTGATCGGGAGGTCTTTTTTGGACATCAATATGGGTTTTTGTGTATGGCTAAAAGAAAAAGGGTAAAAGGTCCAAAATAATTTTGATGGGTAAAACATTACAACTCTTGGAATCAACTTTCTTTCCCAAAATTATAAACACAACTTCTGCCACAGTTTTTCTTGCTTGGTGATTTTTTTTTGTTACACTATGACCGAGCCGTGAGGCGCCTACGTATCCTTCTTTGAGGAATCAGGTCAAACGTAGTTCTCAATTCCTTTTTTTTCTTGTGACTTTTCTTTTGTCTTTATTATCATTATTTTCTCTTCTTTTTTTCTTTCATTTTCATTACTGATTCCAAAAGAGGGGTAGGAAAGAATAAATAAGTCTCAAAAGGGGAAGCAAAGGTTAAAGTGTTTGGATAGAAGAAAGAATTGTCTCCGTCATTTCATTCTCCGATAAATGCCAAGTACAAATAGACAACAATTACAATCAAAAGAAATCATACATAATATCTCTTAACTGCGTCAGAATTGATAGCCATGTCTACGCATTTCCCTTCGATATCTGTTAAACATAAAGCGCCATTGGATAACACTCTGGTCACAATAAACGACCCTTGCCAATTCGGGGCGAACTTGCCCTTTGCTTCGGCCTGATGTGGCAAGATTCGTTTCAGCACCTGCTGTCCTACTTCAAATTTCCTGGGACGCACCTTCTTATTATATGCTCTTGCCATCCTCTTCTGATACAACTGGCCATGACATACTGCTGCCAATCTCTTTTCATCAATCAGGCTCAACTGCTCCAATCGGGCTTTGACCCATTCATCATCATCAATCCCAGCCTCAGCGACAATCCGAAGGGATGGAATTTCAACTTCCGCCAGTATTACTGCTTCAGTTCCGTATACCAATAAATAAGGAGTTGTACCTAGTGAAGTGCGGACAGTAGTGCGATATCCCAATAATGCAAATGGCAACTTTTCGTGCCATTGCCTGGACCCTTCTACCATCTTCCTCAATATCTTCTTTATGTTCTTGTGGGCTTCCTCAACCGCGCCATTCGCCTTGGGACGATATGGGGTGGAATGACGGTGTGTGATCCTAAACTGTTGACATACCTCTTTCATCAAATTGCTGTTAAGATTAGCACCATTATCCGTGATGATCACCTTTGGGATTCCAAATCTACAGATGATATGGGCATGAACAAAATCTACCACTGCCTTCTTGGTTACCGACTTGAAAGTTTTAGCTTCAACCCACTTAGTGAAATAATCGATGGTCACCAGAATGAATTTATGCCCGTTGGATGCTGCTGGCTCAATGGGTCCAATGATATCTATGCCCCAGGCGACAAATGACCATGGTGTTGGCATTGTATGCAATTCAGTCGGTGGAGAATGAATCAGATCTCCATGTATCTGACACTGATGGCATTTCCGCACGAAGCTGATACAATCACGCTCCATAGTGAGCCAATAGTACCCTGCTCGAAGAATCTTCTTCGCCAATACATATCCGCTCATATGTGGCCCACAAACTCCAGCATGTACCTCTGTCATAACTGTCGTGGCTTGACTAGCATCTATACATCTCAGTAATCCCAAATCTGGTGTTCTTTTGTACAACATTCCCCCACTGAGGAAAATCCATTTGCCAATCGCCGAATGGCTCACTTTTGATCTCCGGTGGCTTGTTCCGGGTATATCCCCATCCTGAGGTATTCCTTGACATCATAAAACCATGGCTCGCCATCCATTTCTTCCTCTATCATGTTGCAATAAGCATGCTGATCACGAACCTGGATATGCAACGAGTCAACATGAATTTTGTCTGGGTGGTGCAACATCGATGCTAAGGTGGCCAAAGCATCGGCAACCTCATTATGAACTCTTGTGATGTGTCTGAACTCTAGTGATCGAAATCACTTGCTCAGATCGTGCAAAAATTGTCGATATGGTATGAGCTTCAAATCCCTTGTTTCCCATTCACACTGAATCTGATGCACCAGGAGGTCCGAGTCTCCCAAGACCAGGATGTCCTGGACATCCATGTCTACAGCTAACCGTAAACCTAAAATGCATGCCTCATATTCAGCCATGTTATTAGTACAATAGAAACGTAGCTGTGCCGTAACAGGATAATGATGTCCTGTTTTAGAAATAAGTACCGCTCCTATTCCAACTCCTTTCGCATTTGCGGCTCCATCAAAGAAGAGCTTCCAACCTGGTTCCTCAGATAATTCCAACTCATCTACATGCATCACTTCTTCATCAGGAAAATACGTCCTCAAGGGCTCGTATTCTTCATCAACAGGATTCTCGGCCAAGTGATCAGCCAATGCTTGGGCCTTCATGGCCGTCCTCGTCACATAGACGATGTCGAATTCTGTGAGTAATATCTGCCATTTTGCCAATCCTCATGTGGGCATAGGCTTCTGAAAAATATACTTCAGTAGATCCAAGCGTGAAATGAGATAAGTAGTATATGATGACAGATAATGCTTCAATTTTTGGGCCACCCAAGTTAGGGCGCAACATGTCTTCTCGAGTTGAGTGTACTTAACCTCATAGCCTGTAAACTTCTTGCTGAGATAATATATGGCTTGCTCCTTCCTTCTTGTAATGTCGTGTTGCCCCAGTACGCAGCCAAACGAATTCTCCAGGACCGTTAGATAAAGAATTAATGGTCTTCCCGGCTCAGGTGGAACCAACACAGGTGGATTTGATAAATATCCTTTGATTTGGTCAAATGCTTCCTGACATTCTACCGTCCATTCTACCGCAGCATCTTTCTTTAGTAGCCGAAAAATGGGTTCACGAGTTGCTGTGAGTTGAGCAATAAACCTGCTGATATAATTCAACCTTCCCAACAGACTCATTACTTCTGTCTTGTTCTTTGGCAGTGGCAAATCTTGGATGGATTTGATCTTTGACGGGTCCAACTCAATGCCTCGCCGACTGACGATGAATCCCAACAGCTTTCCAGATGGAATACGCCGGGTTGAGCTTATATTGTACCTTCGAAGTCTTTGGAAAAACTTCCTTAGGTCTGCTACGTGGTCTTCCTGATGCTTGGATTTTATGATCACATCGTCCACGTATACCTCAATATCTTTGTGTATCATGTCATGAAACACAGTAGTCATTGCTCTCATGTACGTTGCCCCAGCATTCTTCAAACCAAATGGCATTACCCGGTAGCAATAAGTCCCCCACAGTGTAATGAAAGCCGTCTTTTCCGCATCTTCTTCGTCCATCAGAATCTAATGATACCCAGCATAGCAATCCACAAGAGATCTGATCTCACGTCCGGCACAATTATCGATCAAGATATGGATGTTGGGTAATGGAAAGTTATCTTTTGGTCTTGCCCTGTTCAGATTGCGGTAATCGACACACACCCTGATCTTCCCATCTTTCTTCGGCATTGCCACCACATTAGCCAACCAATCAGGATATCGAGTGACCCGAATAACCTTTGCTTGCAGCTGCTTGGTTACTTCCTCTTTAATCTTCACACTCATATCTGATTTAAACTTCCTCAATTTCTGCTTGACAAGAGGGCATGCCGGGTTAATGGGCAATTTGTGAACCACTAAATCCGTGCTTAACCCCGGCATGTCATCATACGACCATGCAAAAACGTCTTTGAATTCAATAAGTGCTTTGATTAGTTCTTCCCTGATATTCGGTGCAATGTGGATGCTTATTTTAGTTTCTCTGATATCAACTGCATCCCCTAAGTTGATGGCTTCTGTGTCATTTAAGTTGGGCTTGTATTTCTCTTCAAACTGGCTTAACTCTCTGTTTATATCTTCGAAGGCTTCATTCTCATCGTATTCCGATTCATCATCATAATCGACCTATTTTACAATTAGTTCGGAGTCAGATTGATTTTTTACACTGGGTTGAAGATCCGTTGTGCATGCCATGTCATTAGAACCAATATAAAGAGAACTGTTCAGAAAGAGAAAAGAAGTAAACAAAGTTAAAACAAAATAAGAAGAAAAAGCTTTCACTTTATTAAAATACGGGATAACAGAGTTTCACACTTTGCCGAATACAAAATAAAACTGGATTACAACTCTGGAATAATCCAAAAAGACAAGAAAGAAAAATCAGAGCCCACTACCAAGACTCCCTCGGGGTAGGAAGGGGAGTAGCCATCCAATTGTTGATATTTGCCCTAGGCCCGACAAACTGTACATCTAACTTACTGGACCCTTCTCCATCTTCTACCATGTTGACATCGGCGAACAGCCTTTCAAAGCCCTCATTCAAATCTCCATCTAGGCCAATCAGTGATCCGAGAACTTTCGGGACCGACAACTTTCTGATACCTGCTCTGACAAATGATCTGGATAGGTGCGGAACTGGCTTGGGAAGAACCCAAACTCTTTTCTTCAAATTGCGGGCATGTCTCACATCCGCCGCTGTAGGCTTGAACCCCAACCCAAAGGTATCTAGATTTTAGGGCAAAGAAACCGGCTGAACAATACCCTGAAGATCAGCCCCTAAACATTTGCCTGGCACAAACCCGTTCTTCAACATCTCTGAGGCAACCATGACAGTTGAAGCTGCTATTTTGGGAAGTCGGATGATTTCACCTTCAGGAACTTTGTCCACTGAAATCGTATCGAAAATCTGGTAAACCCAAGGCCCCTTGTCATCGTCAGTCTCTATGAAGGGTACGATGGCATCACTTAGGGCGCTTGTATTGTCTTCCCCATGTACTACAATCTCTTGCCTATCCCACTCGAATTTGACCATCTGATGCAATGTAGAAGGCATTGCTTTGGCGGCGTGGATCCAGGGTCGCCCCAACAGAAGATTATATGACACTGCCACGTCTAACACTTGAAAATCCATGGTGAACTCGACTAGACCAATTGTTAATTCAAGTATAATGTCACCCACTGTGTCTGTACCACTACCATCAAACCCTCGAACATAGATGTTGTTCTTGTGAATCCTGTCACCATCGACCTTCAGTTTGTTCAATGTGGCCAAAGGACAGATATTGGCACTGGACCCATTATCAATCAGTACGCTAGTGACTACCGAGTCTTCATACTTCACAGTCAAATAAAGGGCTCTATTATGTTCTGTACCCTCCACGGGCAACTCATCGTCTGAAAAAGTGACCCTGTTGACCTCGAAAATCTTGTCTGCTATTTTCTCCAGATGGTTCACAGAGATCTTATCCGGAACATGGGCTTCATTCAGAATTTTCATCAATACCTGGCGATGCTCATCTGAATGGATCAACAATGACAACAATGAGATCTGTGCCGGGGTCTCCCTCAACTGCTCCACAATGGAGTAATCTTGTGCCTTCATTTTCTTTAAAAATTCTTCCGCCTCTTCCTTGGTAACTGGATTCTTTGTCGCTACGGGATTGGCCCTTCTTAACTCTGCGGGAGCAAAACACCTTCCCGAACAAGTTAACCCATGTGCCTCACATATTTCTTCCACAACTTCCTTCCCCTTATGCATTACCATTACCTGACTGTAGCTCCATGGCACAGCTTTCTCGCTGATTATCGGCAACTGCATTACTGGCCTGATAACAACTGGACCTATGCATGCCCCCTTCACGGCTACTGGCTTGCTTGATATCCTTGCACCATTACTTTGACCGGCTCTGGATTCTTGGCAACATCAGACGAACTCTTCCATTTCACCACCACTGGCTTGCCTTCTACCCTTTCCGACTGTACTACCGCTTTTCCACTTATCAACTTTTCTTCTGGACTGGCACGGATTATCATTACTGTTTGTGAGGGCTTCTTAAGATTCCCTCCTTCGTGCACTAGTTCGATCATGTGGGCTTCATGGTGTGCCGGCAACGGGTTATGATTTATGTTAGGTGCCTCTGGCTCCTGGACCTCGATCCTATTTGTGTCAATGAGATCTTGTACGACAGTCTTCAATTTCCAACACTTCTCAGTATCATGACCGGGAGCCCCCGAACAATATTCACAGCTTACCGAGTGGTCCAGATTTTTGGGAAGGGGATTTGGCAATTTGGGCTCCACAAGACTCAATAGGCCTAACTACCTCAATTTGTGGAACAAAGTAGTATAAGTTTCTCCCAGCGGAGTGAATGTTCTCTGCCTCTGCACCCTTTCATTCCTGAAGGTCTGATTCCCACGGAAGCCTGGTCCCGAAGGATTCCTTTAGGCCCTTGGTGGTGGATATGTGTTTTGTAGAGGTGGATATGTATTTTGTGGGGGTGGATATGTATTCTGGGGAGCCAGCGCACGCCATTGCGGGCAAGCCGGAGGCTGGGTGTAAGTTTGGGCGTGATGGACAGAGAAGTATGGCTCTTGTGGTGGGTAGTAGGGCTATGGAGGGCCGTATGGAATGTGTGGGTAATTTGAGTGATGGGGTCTAGGTTGGTAGTGGGGGGGGGACCTCTGGATCTGGACCAAGTACCTGCCTCGACTGTTGTGACATCTTCCCTTTTCTTCTTTCCGAGCGCACCTCCTGTGCCGCTCTGGATGGCCTGGGTGGTTGCTTTAATCGCCGAATAGCTCAAGATTTTGTTGGACTTAAGTCTCTCTTCAATCATACCACCCATTTTTACTACTTCGTTGAAAGATTTGCCAACTGACGTCACCAAGTGACCGAAGTAAGTTGGCTCTAGAGTCTGTTGAAAGTAGTCCACCATTTCCCCCTCTCTCATCGGAGGATCAACTCTTGCTGCCTGTTCTCTCCACCAGAATCCAAATTCTCTAAAGCTCTCTCCCGGCTTCTTCTCAAGTTTCAGCAATGTGAGACAGTCAGGGACGATCTCAAGGTTATACTGGAAGTGACCTGCGAATGCTTGTGCTAGATCATCCCAGGTGTACCACCTGCTCGGATCCTGTCTTGTGTACCATTCCAGTGTAGACCCACTTAGACTTTGACCAAAGTAAGCTATTAGCAGCTCATCTTTACCACTTGCTCTTCTCATCTTGCTGCAAAAACCACGCAGATGTGCCATTGGATCACCGTGCCCCTCGTATAGATCAAACTTTGGCATCTTGAACCCTGCCAGCAATTGAATGTAGGGGAATGGGCATAGATCTTTGTAGGACACACTGACTTGGTTGCCTAACCCATGGATATTCCTGAAGGACTACTCCAGGCTTTTAAACTTTCGAAGCACTTCGTCTTGCTCTGGGCTCTTAGCCGGTTTTTCAGTCTCTACCGGTATCTCAAAGTGAGTATTATAAGTATGAGGCTCGGGTGCTTTGAAGGTTGGTTCAGGGGGGTAATATTGGTTATCGTGAGCCTGAAACAACGGCTCGCTGGATGATTTTTGCAGCGTGGTTGGTGGGGGTGCCACGAAAACAGCAGCATTTGGTAGAAGAGGGTTCTGATTAGGTTGTGAAGCTTGGGGATCATAGGCATTTATTCCCTGATAGTATTGGTGACTGGGGAAGCTTGTCGAAGGGACAGGGGGAGGGTATTCCGGCGTGTGTCCTGGTGGGAGAGTGGGAATAACGGGAGGGTTAGGCACTTTTTGTACCCTAGCTAAAGCCAGCTGCATTTCTTTCATCTCCTGTCTCATCTTATCCATTTCCTCCTTCAGCATTTGATTCTCCGTCCTTTCATCCTCGACACTTTGGTCTGAACTAGTCATGCTTTTTAGTACGGGCCCTTTGGATCTTGTTTGGTAATGGTAATCTGCCAGAACGTTCTAACAAACTAACTGGTTCGAAATCTCTGGATAGGGCAACAAACTTATTAGCGTTAGAGTTTAACACATATTGCAATTTCATGTTGGGGACTGCAATGTTCCTAGGCAGTTTAACCATTTCTAACATGTCTTTGCTTCGACCGCATGCGTCATTCCGGCTTGCCTTGTTTAAGTGTTTCCGAAACTTTCTTTATCCCTCTTTTTATTTCTTTATTTTCCTTTCTTTTATTTACTTTGCCCTTTTTTTTCTTTTTTAGTGGTGGTCGAATCTTATGTGGATTGCCTACATATTATGTCCCCGCATGAATCAGACCGGGCGTAGTTCTGCCACAAGTGCAGAAAATAAAGACACCATTTTTGGATTTTTCAACCTTTACTAGCAAAACGTTTTATTACAAGGCAAAACATTTTTGAAAGGAAATTGATGGACTTGATACAGACTACAGACCTTATGCCAAAAAGGGAAATACAAATTTCGACGGATAACAGACTCTGAAGACAAGGAAAATACAGACTCGAACTATGAATGTTTCAGAGTTTTGAATTTTGGCACACGCGGGGCGTCATTCGGCCTCACCGCGGGTTTAGGTGTAAAGTTACTTTCCAGCTGTCCCAATTCATACATGATCTGCTTCACAAATATCATCACCGCCGAGAAGAAGGTAGTGCGGGTCATGTTTTCACACTCCCGACATTTCGTGGTAATAGCATGAGCAATAGTCAAAATCTTGTTCCTGGTTTGGTCTTTCTCTATGAGTAGGCGTTCTATGTGATCCCCTCTAGCCTTCAAAACCCGAGAATCATGCAGATGTTGTTTCCGTAACTGGTATTTCATCTTCCATCGAGGCCATTAGATTATAGCAGTGTTTACTCTCGATTTCAAAAGCCTTGGCTTGTTTAGCCGCCTCGCTCTCTAGGGTGGTCGCCTTCCTTTTTAGACTGACAATGGTCCTTTCATGATCTTTCCTTACCTGTTGTAAGTACTGTGTGCGCTCTTTTGTTCTCTTTGCCCATTGTGCCTGGAGTTGTGCTATGGTATCCTCAGATTTCTTCAAATCATCCCGGCACTCACCAATTTCCTTTTTTAACCCTTTTATTAACCATTCATCCGACCGACTCCTTTGTTGTTTGTCAGCATCTCTCCTCATCTGTCGGATTTGGGCTTTCAACGCCTCGTTTTCTTGGGCCAATTTGCTCTTTTCTCCCCGGTCGGCATCAACTTGCAGACTATTTTCAAATTCCAGGTCTCTAATCTGTTGCCTCAGCTTGCCTATTTTTGCCCTGTAACACTCTTCTTTAGCCAACCAATCCCACTGTTCTTGCGACGCCTGGACGAACTCCTAGAGATAGGGTCTTTTAGCCGGCCTCTCGTGCTCAAGTTCTCTCATATACCAAGCAAGGTATCCTGGCGCCACTTCGCCTTTGGCCTGATCCTGCACGCAAGTATCTGCTTTTAAACATTGGCATTCACTCTAGATCTAACGGACTCTTGCTTCAGGGAACTGTCCGTCAGGGCTAATCTCAATTACTTGAGCACTAAGATCTTCCTCCTGTGGCACTGTTTGGCATCTCCTGAGTTGTCTCAAAACCCGATATGGCGCGTAAGGCTGAATGCTCTTGAGCCCCATCAATAGAAAGTGGGTCCTAGCTGTCGGCATATGGATGACCTCGTCAACGGGCAACCATTCTAGTGTTTACTATATTTGGCTGGCAGTGAGGGTCTGAAAGAATGATGTCCACGCCGTAACTCCCTCGGGTAGACTGACCCCCGTGATTCTTGTGCAGAACTCTTATGCAAGTTTTCTTCGAGGAACCATAACTCAAGAGTTGGTAACGGTGGCATAGATGCTCGGTCAACCATATTTGTATCAACAAGTTACACCCCTCGAAAAAGTTCCCTCTGGCTTTGCAGGCTGTGAGAGCTCGGAAGATATCAGATACTATCATAGGCACAAGAGTGCTTTTATCTTGAATGAGCAAGGTACTGACGACCCCGACTATTTTCAGATCAATGTTTCCGTCTTTCCTTGGAAATACCAAAAGGCCCAAAAAGGTTATCATAAAAGCCACTCGTCTATGCTTGTCCCATTTCTGACGCGCTGCATAAATTGTTACCCGGGTTGTTGAATCCTCCGATATGACCGTATCTGTCGTATATGAAGCACGGATTACAAAAACCTGCGGCCAAATCTGGGTTATGGACCGTCCTAGGTATCTTTAACGAATCTAAAAACTGATGCACAGTGACAGCTCTTGGAGCAACCAGGTATTTTTGCCTCAACGAAACTTCAGCATTTCCGATGTACCCGGCTATTTCCTCCAAAGTCGGAGTGAGTTCGAAATTGGAGAAGTGGAAGACATTGTGTGCCGGGTCCCAGCAGGTGACCAAAGCTCTTATGATATCCTCCCGAGACTGGATTTCCAACAAACCCGTAAGACCTTTTAGATATTTCTTGACCTCATCTTGCCCTTCACTACCTAAATCATCCCACCATAGTCGCAACTTGAAAGGGATTTTAGTCATTATTGAAAAAGGTTCATTTTGCATCGTGCTCATCCTGCACATTTATTAAGGTGATTTGAGCAAAAAATAAAATTTATTTGACTCAACCAATTGGCTATTTTTTTAATTTTTCACAAATTAAAAGAAAGATCCGGCTCCGCACACGGTTTTTCAGCACTTCGGGAACGAAGATTTTAAAGTTGGGTGAGTCAACCGGTCAAAAATTCAAAAATAACTAAAAGTGACCGTTTATGCAAAGTCAGCCTTCCGGCATCCCTTTCGGGAACATTCGGTTATTCTTGACAAAAATGGCATCACCCGACTTATTTATGTTGACAATTAAAATTTGACATTTTTTGGCTATTTTTGTAAAAGGGGAGGTTGGACCCGATGAGGGTTGCCTATGTATCCCGCACCTTGTGAGAATCAAACCGGCGTAGTTCGGGTAAATAAAACAAACTTCTTTTGAAAACAAGACTCTTTCAATGACAAATAAAACCACTTTTCATAAACAAGACCCTTTTTTTTCTCAAAAATTCGACAGAGTTTCAACGCTATTTGGCCATTGATTTTTTTCAAAACAGGCGATTAACTACCTTTATTTCTCTTTCCTCAAAGTATTCAAAAGCCGGTCAACATGCAAGTCTGAGGCAAACAAATCCACAAGTAGCAAGTAAGATGCATCAGGATGGTCCTTTGTCATTTTGGTACACCTGCCCTAGACAGACCCAACCCCTGTGTTGAGCCTCCAAAGTCAAATGCACGTGATGCAAACAAACATTCATACTAGGGATCCGGCATGAAGCTGAGTTATTCTAGGTTTATAACCTAGGTATTTGTTCTAGACTGTGTACCCGAGCGGACAACTCGAGTCGAGGAGGGGGCTACATACCGGGGACCCGCGGGAACGTCCGGCTTTGTAACTTGTCCGGCCTCTTTCTTATTTCAGGGTATGACACTAACAGAATAGGGAGTCTCAACCAGTAAGCAACATCCCCGGAGGTAAGAAGAGAAGGGTTTCAGCATAGTTTATATACAGTTCAGATAATATCAAAGCGGTAAAAGCATCATTTAGCACATTAGGTCCAATCATGTAAAAATCACATAAAATCAAATATAACAATTTATCTAAGCTCGAATTCTTGAACCCTGAACCAGAGATTCTGGGTTAATCTCCCCAGCAGAGTCGCCAGAGCTGTCATACCTCCTTTTTACCTACACCCCCGTGAAGGGACGGAAATGGAGTTTTTCCAATTAAAGGATAATCGAAATGGGATTTATTATTTAATTCAGAGTCGCCACTTGGGAAGATTTATGGTGTACCAAGACACCGGTTGAATCCCGAATCGAGGAAAAGATTAACTCTGTATTACAGTCCGCGAACCAGAAATCCGGGTAAGGAATTCTGTTAACCCGGGAGAAGGTGTTAGTCATTCCCGAGTTCCGTGGTTCTAGCACGGTCGCTCAACTGTCATATTCGGCTTATTTATCTGATTTTAATTCATATTGAACCTATGTGCAAATTTAAACTTTTTACCGCTTTTATTATTGTTATTTTTTTCAACGAGAATTGCAACGTCGTGAGAACGCATCTCGAACCACGTCACATCAATATACCCGTGGTTTTTGACACATCTCGACTCCGTTGAGATTTGGATTTGGGTCACATAAGTGTGCACCCGAGTTTAAGAAAGTAAATTATTAAAGGCGCCCCTAAAGCGACTAGCGTATCATTATTTTGGGTAAGGCCGTGAAATTTTGTTATACGGACCATCCCGAAGTCTAAGTAATTTTACCAACACGTATAGAGGTCCCCGCAGCTTGTGCATTTTTTTTGTTTGTCGAGGCTCGTCTCACTCATTATTAGGTTCATCCTAAAGTGAACTAAGATTTTCTAATTAATTTGTCTCTAAAAATAAGGAAAAATCCTAATCGATTTTGTCAAGGGCCTAAAACAATAATTGTAAACCACATATGTCTCAGGGTTCAAGGATAAGCCCGAAAAATGTGAATTGGCACAACTAAAAGCCGTCCCAATGCGAGTATACAAATAAGGTAAAACCCGTGCCAATCGTTAAAGCGCTAAAGCTCAGATGGCCTGGAATTAGGCTGACCACTAGACCGACGCAGCTTCAGTTGAATCAAATCAAGTACCCATCGAAATTACTGCGTCCTTTTATTCAAATGAACAGAACATGGTTTGAAGAATAGATTATTTTAACTACTAGTCCGTTTTTACTAAAGGTGAAAGAGCAAATTAAGAGGTAGCTTTGAGTTCGACAACAAGATTGCATATCAAGCCTTCAAGGATTAAACTATTGGTCATACACTTCTACCAACGCTAGTTAACACCTATATATTAAGAACTAATCTGCATGATATGAGTTACTGCAATACAATACATGCTCAACTAGACATCAAACTCGATTTCAAATCCAACTGTTTCCGACTTTTCTTTTTAAACATAAATGAACACTAAACTACACATACAACCATTGTACTGAATTGCAGTTAGATAGTCACGAATTTGAATTGGTTCGAAGCAGTTCAAAGGCGGTTTATTACAAGCTGTAGATTCAGCCATTCCAAATTACTTAAACAAACAGTCCTAATTACAATTCAAACCATTACATTCAATTATTAAGAAGATATAGTAGCTACTGAAGTTTTCCAATGAAGTTAGGTTTCCATTTCATTTTATTTCAACCAAACTCTACATGATGTGGAGATTCAACATGTACCTGGATTGGAAAATAGGACAAGAAGAAGGAGAAGTCAGCAACAGGTAAGCAGCAAACAATACAGCAACAATGGGATTCAGAACAGCTCCAAAAACCAGTTTTAAAAGCAGAATAATACTCAACCACAACCCAGAATGAGTTTGTCAACCAACAGCAATACAGACACCCAAAACAGAACAAACTGAACTCGGATAAGTTCAGAAACAGAATCAATAGACTGCCAAATAGATTCAACAATCAAAAGGGGCAAGAACCAGTGCTTGGAATCTAAATTCTGCCTAGAACTCAATGGAACAGTATCCTTTCTCTTAAACTCTCTCTTAGAACTGATTCAAGACTGACAAATGTTCTCTCAGATTGACTTTTCCTCTCTCCGGGTCTCTCTTCAGACTTTTTAGGATAATCCCCCTAAAACTGTCTTAAATGACTCTATTTATAACCAAACACTGACCCTGCCAGCTCTTAGGAGCACTCAAACTAATTAAGAGAGTATTTTTGCCCATGATATTCCCTGACAGCCACTACTAAGTCTTGTTCTTTTGTTTTAATCAAAGGTTATGGGTGAGTTAACTTATTTAATCAACTTCCCATGCCATTAAGCCTTGTTCCCCACTATTACTAAACAATTCATTAGTTTATTGGCACTTTAGTACCCTGTTGTCAGACCATTCAACTTAAACCTTTTAAATCCCAAAATACCCTCCTAGAGTCCCTGAAATTGCAGCTATAAACAATTCTCCTAAGTTCTGAATACAACCTTATGACTCACTACTATCTAGTTGACATTATCATACCAACACTAAATTCAAACCAATGTCAGATTCATTTCAGACCCTAAACAGTAGGATTCGATTCATCAATTGATTAAGCTTGAATCAATTAGCAACAAAATAAAGGCCAAGGCTTTTAATGACTCAGAACACCCTTACAGGGCATGACACTGCAGGTTCAGGTGACAACCAAAATAACAGTCGTGACGAAGCAGTTCGACTGACCAAGTAATTCAAAACATTTCAAATGACCAAGCAATTCAAAACAATGTGACGAACTGAATATACCCACAGGTTCAGTTCTAAGTTCAACTATACCAACAGGCTCATTTCAACACTACATTTAGGACAGAAACAAAGCAGGAGGGGAAACAGACTAGAATGAACCATGAAATCAAAACCAAAATTAAACTACTATCATGTTAAAATAACACTCAAACCTGCCGGACTAATCAACGATACGTATTAAATGTATTAAACAGGCTATAACATTTAGCAGTTAACAACAAACAATCAGAATAAATAGACCAACCAGTGATTCGAGTGGTATTGACAAATACATGGAACTTATAAACTAACAAATTACATGGCTTATAACATATATTCGACCATGAACAGAAGCAGACTCGACCAAATAAAAAGGTCTGATCGAAGAAGAAGAAGAAGCAGTGAACAAAAACTGGATTATAATTAAACTAAAACACAATTATCCGTAACAAAAATAGAACAAGAAAGAAAAGAGAAAAAATACCTTAACAAAACAGAAACTAGACAAACCCATGTCGAACTCTTAACTCGAGCTTTTTAAGGTCGAACGGACCTTAATCGAGTGTTCTCAATGGAGAACACTTCGACTAAGGTCGATTAGATGTCCAAATTCCTTTAATTTCGGATAAAACCCAGGTTTGGTCTTTATAAGGTTCTTGGTTCGATTTTGGGGTTCGAATGGTTCTATCAAGATTCGAACGGAACCAAGTGTGTTTCGGGCATGAGGGAGGTCAGGGGGTGCCAGGGTGTGAGTTCAGGGCGGATTGGGATAGGTCCAGGTTTTGCTCGAATCTTCAAATGAAGATTCGAGAAGTTTGAGGATGATTCGAAGCAAACAGGTACTGGATTTGGATTGGGGGTGGTTAGATGTTCTAGGGGTGTTAATTTGGGGGTCATTGGACGAACTAGAGTTTTCGACTGATTCTTCAATCTGATATTCGAAGCAGACGGTGATGATTCGAGGACAATGGATGGTGGATTTGGAAAGAGAAGGGCGTGGTGGTTCAGGGGTATGAAGATGGGGGTCATTGGACCACAGGAACCGCCGTGAGGTGATTTCCGGTAGGAGGAGCACGGTGGGGGAAGGTTGTTAGAGACGAGCTCGTCTCTGAGCTGTTAGAGACGAGGGAGGATGGGGTTTGGTTTGGGGGGGCTGGGTAGGATTTAGGAATATATACGATGTGAGGGATTTAATCCCGACCGTTAGATCAATTAAGATCAACGGCTAGGATCAAGGAGCTAAAAAAATACGGTGTCGTTTGGTTTAGTGTTGGGGTCGGGTTAAAACGGGTATAGAGAATGGGTCAAAAACGGGTTATGAAAAGGGTGATCTGGTCCGTTCGATCAAGTGAGATCAACGGCCCAGATTCTTCATGCCCGAATGGCGTCGTTCCACCCGTCTCCAATGCTGGTTGGATTGGACCAGGTAAAAGGGTATTTGGACTGGGCTGTAAGGGGTTATTTTGGTTTGGGCCTGGTTGATTTAATTCAAAACTGGACCAGTCCAACTTTCTCTTATTTTCCATTTGTTTCTACTTCTTCTCTTTTTTTTCTTTTCCTTTTATTTTCTAATTGTTAAAACTAAAATTCTAAGTTAAATTATAAACCAAATTAACTTATTAAAATACTAATTAGCTCTTAATAATAATTATCAAACATGATTAAGTACCAATTAAAAATAAAATCACACAACTAGACCTTAAATGCTAAAAAATGCAAAGTACATTATTTTTTGTGATTTTTCATTTTTGACAAAACAACAATTTTCTTGATTAACTAAACAAATGTAAAATCAAATTCTAAATGCAAATGCCATATTTTTTGGTATTTTATTCTTAATTTAACAAATAAACAGGCACGAACGAATGCAAACAATACAAAAAATAACACAAAATTCACAACAATTGCAAACAATACAAAATTATTTTATTTTGAATTTTCTGGGAGTAGTTCTCGTAGGGCAAAAATCACGTGCTCACAATGCCAACGGTGAATGTTTTCTAAGAAATTCCGGAGTCATTCATCTTCTTCACCGGCTTTATCTAAGGCTATGAACTCAGCCTCTATTATAGTGCGGGCAATACAAGTTTGTTTGGACGACTTTCAAGATACCGCTCCTCCACCAATAGTGAATACATATCCACTTGTGGACTTCGAATCAACAGAACCGGTGATCCAATTTGCATCACAGTATCCCTCAATCACCGCAGGATATTTATTGTAGTGCAAAGCAAAGCCCTGGTTATGTTCTAAATATCCCAAAACTCGTTTCATTGCCATCCAATGAGATTGACCTGGATTGCTCGTGTATTGACTCAACTTACTTATAGCACAAGCTATATCTAGTCGTGTACAATTCATGATGTACATTAGGCATCCCAACACTTAAGCATAATCCAATTGTGATATGATTTGGCCTTTGTTCTTTGCTAATGCAAGATTCATGTCAATTGGAGTCTTTGTAACTTTAAAGCCTAAGTGCTTGAATTTTTCAAGTATTGCCTTAATACAATCAAATTGTGACAATGCCAGACCTTGAGGAGTCTATGGATCTTAATCCCCAGAATTAAATCAGCAACTTCCAAGTCCTTCATATAAAACTTGCTAGTTAGCATACACTTAGTAGCATTTATGTTGGCAATGTCATTACTCATTATTAGCATATCGTCCACCTATAAGCAAACAACGACTATGTGATTTGAAATATTTTTAATGTACACACATTTACACATTCATATATCTTAAAACCATTTGATAACATTGTTTGATCAAATTTCACATGCCATTGTTTGGGTATTTGTTTTAGTCCGTAAAGGGATTTAACAAGTCTACATACCTTCTTTTCTTTACCTGGAACCACAAACCCTTCAGGTTGTTCCATGTAGATTTATTCCTCCAACTCTCCATTTAAGAAGGTTGTCTTAACATCCATTTGATGAATTTCAAGATCATAAACTGCAGCTAACGCTACTAACGTTCGTATGGACGTAATTATTGTAACTGGAGAGTATGTATCAAAATAGTCAAGACCTTCTCGTTGTCTATACCCTTTGACCACAAGTCTTGCCTTATATTTGTCAATAGTGTCATCATCTTTCATTTTACTCTTAAAGATCCAATTAGAACCCAACGGTTTATTTCCAGGAGGAAGATCAACCAATTCCCATGTATGGTTGTTCAATATAGATTCTATTTCACTATTGACTGTCTCTTTCCAAAACAATGATTCCAAAGAAGACATAGCTTCTTTAAATGTTCGAGGCTCATTTTCTAACAAGAAAGTCAAAAATCTGGTCCAAATGAAGTAGACGTTCTTTGACGTTTACTACGTCTTGGATCCTCCTGATTAAATGTACTTTCTTTTGTTTCTTCCCGAGGTCATTTATATCCTTCACCAATCGACTCACATTCCTTTTTATACGGATATATATTTTCAAAGAACTCAGCATTATCTGATTCTATAACTGTATTATTATTAATGTCGGGATTTTCTGATTTATGAACCAGAAATCGATATGCTTTACTATTGGTCGCATATCCTATGAAAATACAATCAACGTTTTTCGGTACTATTTTTACCCTTTTGCGTTTAGGAACTTGCACTTTTGCCAAACACCCCTACACTTTAAAATAATTCAAGTTGGGCTTTCTTCCTTTCCATTTTTCATATGGAATGGATTGTGTTTTGCTATGGGGTACTCGATTTAGTATTCGGTTAGCCGTAAGAATGGTTTCCCCCCACAAGTTCTGTGGCAAACCAGAACTTATCAATAATGCGTTCATCATCTCCTTTAATGAATGATTCTTTCTTTCCGCAATCCCATTGGATTGGGGAGTGTAATGGGTCGTTGTTTGATGAATAATTCCATATTCTAAACATATTTGTTCAAAAGGAGATTCATATTCACCACCCCTATCACTTCTTATCATTTTCATTTTCTTGTTAAGTGCATTTTAACTTTATTTTTGTATTGCTTGAATACGTCTATTGTTTCATATTTACTATTGAGTAAGTAAACATAGCAATATCGAGTACTATCGTCAATAAAAGTTATGAAATACTTCTTTCCAATGCGAGATGGTATTGACTTCATATCGCAAATATTTGTATGAATTAAGTCTAAAGGATCTGAATTCCTTTCAATTGACTTATAAGAATTTTTAACATACTTAGATTCCACACATATTTGATATTTTGATTTGTCGCATTCAAACTTTGGAAATACTTCCAAGTTAATTATTTTTCGCAAGGTTTTATAATTGACATGACCCAAACGTATATGCCATAATTTATTTGACTCAAGTAAGTAAGACAAAGCTGAAATTTTATTATTATTCTCAACAACCATTACATTCAGTTTGAAAAGGCCCTCAGTGAGATAACCTTTTCAGACAAACATTTTGTTCTTACTTATTACAACTTTATTGGAAACAAAAACACATTTAAAACCATTCTTAACAAGAAGTCCAGCAGAGACTAAATTCTTCTTAATCTCGGGAACATGAAGGACGTTGTTCAAAGTCACCACCTTGCCAGAAGTCATCTTCAGAAAGATCTTCCCACATCCTTTAATATTGACGGTTGCAGCATTTCCCATAGAAAGAGTCTCTTCGGGTCCAACAGGAGCATATGTTTCAAAGGCTTCCCTAACAGCACAAACATGGCGAGTGGCTTCAGAATCAATCCACCACTCCTTAGGATTTCCCACCAGGTTGCATTCAGAAAGCATGGCACACAATTCATCAACATCTTCATATTTTTCAACCATGTTTGCGTGACCCTTCTTCTTGTCTTTCTTCGGAGCACGACATTCCGTAGATTTATGCCTAGCTTTCCCACAGTTGTAGCAATTTTCGTTGAACCGCTTCTTGCTGGGGTTGCTTTTTGGTCCAGAAGCCTGCTTCCTCTTTCTCTTATTTTGAGAAGTATCCTCAACAATGTTTGCTCCCATTATTGTTGAGTTTCTATGGCCTCTCTTTTTAGCAGCTTTGTTTTCCTCTTCGATTCTCAATCGAACAATGAGATCTTCAAGGGACATCTCCTTGCATTTGTGTTTTCAAGTAGTTTTTGAAGTCCTTCAACAAAGGAGGCAGCTTCTCAATCATCGCTGCTACTTGGAATGATTTATTGATGACAAGATCTTCAATGAAAATTCTGTTAGTAAATACTAAGATTACTACTTTCAACATCAGTATTAATTTGATTTATACCTTCAGCAAGGAGATCGTGAATAATCACTTGCAATTCCTGGACTTAGGTAATAACAGACTCGCTATCTACCATTTTGTAGTCCAAAAACTTGGCGGCAACGAATTTCTTCAACCCGGCATCTTCAGTTTTGTATTTATTTTCAAGCACAGTCCACAATTCTTTTGACATCTCCACGCCACTGTAGACATTATACAAATCATCCTCCAGTCCGCTAAGAACATAATTCTTGCACATAAAATCAGAATGCTTCCACGCCTCAATCACGAGAAAGTGTTCATTCTCTGGAGTTTCATCAGGCAGAACAGGAACATCTTCCTTGATGAACTTCTGCAGACTTAAAGTAGTCAAGTAGAAGAACATCTTCTGCTGCCACCCCTTGAATCTAACTCGGAAAATTTTTCGGGTTTCTCCGTCGGTGCCAACGATGGTGTTCGACTTGTTGATGCATCGGCAGTCACCATTGGAATAGCCTGGTTCCCGTTATCATTAGTCATTTCTGTATAAGAATGACACAAACAAATGTTAAAATCATGTAGATTTTGATCTCCAATAGAGTAAAAAATCACAAAGGTTTTAAACTCCAAAATAGTGAATATAACACAAATACAGAATACAAATTAAATTCTTTAAGCTTGTTAGTAATCTGTATTTGTAAACTAATTTTGGAAAAACAGAGCAACGTATAAATAGAAAATGTAAAGAAACAAAAGTTAATCCGAATTCACTGAATTCACAGTGTTTCCTTAAGGAATTTAATCCCCTCCTAGTACTCAAGGTTATGGATTATTTCCTCCCAGGATAGAACGAATTACACACTGGTGTAGTAGTACGTCAAACCCCAATGTTTCAGCGAACATAAAGTTCAGTAGCAAATCACACTTACTGTTGCTTTGTTTGATGTTAAAAGTATGCAGAAGGAGGGGAAACTCAGAAAATCGTATGGAAATTCTGAGAGAATGGACTTGTAGTTATAGCCAAAGTTGGGCTGGAAACTGAAGAGGTGCAACTCTTCAGAATGGTTGTTTATGCAAAACGCCCATTGCATAAATGCCATAACATAAATTACTAATTTATGCAATAACAAATCGGGAATTGAAAAGGGAAGTTTAATTTTAAGTTACACAATTAAAAAATGGAAAACTGATTGGATTTAATATTAATATTTATTTTAATATTAATATTCTATTATTAAAATGGATATTTAATAACATTTACGTTAATATTTTACTATTAACAAATAAATTTGGTCCAAAAAATTAATCAATCAATTATTTGACCAAATCCGAAGCCGAAGCCGAGCCGAGCGACGACGACGACGGCGCGAGGCTTGCCTTCTTCTCAACTCTTTAAGAGCTAGAAGAAGAGCAATTGCTTATATACCCATAAAAAAACCTCTTCCTCTTCCAATATGGGACAATGTTCCTTCATCAAGGGAGGAAACTTAAAATTTCACTTAAAAATTTTATTTCTCTCCATTTCCCATTCACCCTCTTTTAAGCATTTAATATACTTAAAACCCCAACATAATATAATGGAACTCCAGTATATTATGCTGGAGTAATTTTTTAGATTTTAAATAGTGTTTTCGTTCAGATTTATCTTTACATGAAAAGTGGCTAAATTTCGATTACTTTTAAACCTGGACTATTTTTGAACGATCACTTATAAATCTGGCTATTTTTGAATTTATCCCAATAACCCTGGTCTCATAAATGCATAATTTGCTCTTTTTCAATTTTAGTTTCAAGGATATTTTTCTTTTACTTCAACTCAAAAGATTATTCAAACTCTACCTAAACATATCATAAAAGAAACAACAACAACAACAACAACAACAACAACCCAGGAAAATCCCACAAGTGGGGTCTGGGGAGGGTAGTATGTACGCAGACCTTACCTCTACCCCAAAGGGGTAGAGAGGCTGTTTTCGAAAGACCATCGGCTCAAGATAATAAGAAAAACCAGAAAAACAAAAGGGGAGAATATTAGTTTCACCATAGATATCATAGGAAAAATAGGAACCTAAAATTCATAAGAAAAATACAAGACAGAAATGATGGCTAGTAAATAGATCTAGCACCGAAAAGAGAAAATATTAAGACATGACAATGCCCCTAGTAATTTTCGATTAAAACCTTACCAGACTAGGCTCACAATGGAACAAAGTAACGCAAGACTCAACTAGCTCCTAGCCTACAACTGTAATACTCGACCTCCACAAATTTCTATCAAGTGTCATGTCCTCGAAAATCTGAAGTCTCGCCATATCCTGCCTGATCACTTCTCCCCAATACTTCTTAGGCCGCCCTCTACCTCTTCCGTGCCCTCCACAACCATCCGCTCACACCTCCTCACTGGAGCATCTGGGCTTCTCCTCATTACATGCCCGAACCATCTGAGCCGCGCTTCTCGCATCTTGTCATCAATGGGAGCCACGTGCACCTTCTCCCGAATATCATCATTTCTAATCTTGTCCATCCTGGTGTGCCCGCACATCCACCTCAACATTCTCATTTCAGCTACTCATCTTTTGGATATGTGAGATATTAACAGGCCAACACTCTGTCCCATACATCATGGCCGGTCTAACCACCGCTTTATAGAACTTACCTTTGAGTGTTGTTGGCACTCTTTTGTCACACAAAACTCCGGATGCTAACCTCCACTTCGTCCATCCTACCTGAATACGGTGTGCGACATCTTTATCAATCTCCCCTACCCCATGGATAACTGACCCAAGGTACTTGAAGCTTCCTCTACTTGGGATAACCTGTGATTCAAGCCTTACATCCACGCCCACTTCCCCCGGCTCAGTGCTGAAAATACACTCCAAGTATTCTATCTTCGTTCTACTCAGCTTGAAACCTTTATACTCAAGAGTATGTCTCCAAACTTCCAGTCTCTCATTAACACCGGTTCGTGACTCATCGATCAAAACTATGTCATCGGCAAATAGCATGCACCATGGCACCTCCCCCTGTATATTGTTTGTTAACGCATCCATCACCTGGGCGAATAAGAATGGACTGAGAGCAGAGCCTTGGTGTAACCCCATTTCAACCGGAAAGTGCTCAGAGTCGCCTCCTACCATCCTAACCCGAGTCTTAGCCCCATCATACATGTCCCTAATCCCCGTAATATAGGGAATCGGCACACCTTTTGCCTCCAAGCATCTCCATAAAACTTCTTTAGGAACCTTGTCATACGCTTTCTCCAAGTCAATAAACACCATGTGCAGATCCTTCTTTCTCTCTCTGTACAATTCCACCAACCTCATAACAAGGTGTATAGCTTCTGTAGTTAAACGACCCGGCATGAACCCGAACTGGTTGTCTGATATAGACACTGTCATCCTCACCCTTGCTTCAACGACCCTCTCCCATAATTTCATGGTATGACTCAGTAATTTGATACCCCTATAATTATTACAACTCTAGATATCACCTTTGTTCTTGTATAATGGGACCACCGTACTCCACCTCCACTCATCTGACATCCTCTTTGCCTTGAAAATAACATTAAACAACCCAGTCAACCACTCTAAACCGCTCTCCCTACACCCTTCCAAAATTCCACTGGAATCTCGTCTGGTCCGGTTGCTCTTCCCCTACTCATCCTATGCATAGCCCCCACAACCTCCTCAACCTTGATACGCCTGCAGTGCCCGAAGTCCCGGTGACTCACGGAATGCTCCAATTCGCCTAGCACAATATCCTGATCCCCTTTTTCATTCAGAAGTCTGTGGAAGTAAGTTTGCCATCTCCTCTTAATCTGGGCATCTTCCACCAGTATCCTACCATCCTCGTCCTTGATGCATCTCACTTGGTCCAAATCTCGAGCCTTCCTCTCTCTCAACTTGGACAGCCGAAATAACTTCTTCTCCCCGCCCTTTTCCCCCAGTTCCTCGTACATACGGCTATAAGCTGCAGTCTTCGCCTCTGTGACCGACAGTTTAGCTTCTTTCCTAGCTACCTTATATCTCTCCATGCACACTCGCCTCTCATCCTCACCTATGCTCCCCACTAACTTCAGGTATGTCGCCTTCTTCGCTTCCACTTTACCTTGGACCACTTCATTCCACCACCAGTCACCTTTATGCCTACCAGATACACCAGTCGAGACCCCTAACACCTCTCTCGCAGACGCCCTTATACATTCTGATGTTGCTGACCACATAGTATTTGCGTCCCCACTGCTCCTCCAAGCTCCCATAGTCAACAACCGACACTCCAACTCTTGGGCTTTATCCTTAGTCAAGGCTCCCCACCTGATTCTCGGTGATCCTCGATAACCTAATACCACCGTCTATCACCAAGAGTCTATGTTGAGTCGCGAGTGCCTCGCTCGGAATCACCTTGCAATCCTTACACAAACCGCTGTCACACCTACTGAGGAGAAGATAGTCAATCTGAGTCTTCGCTACCCCATTTTGAAAAGTAACCAAATGCTCCCTCCTCTTCGGAAATCTAGAGATCGCAATCACCAACCCAAAAGCCTTAGCAAAGTCCAACAGCGTGGTACCTCCTCCGTTCCTCTCCCCAAAGCCAAATCCTCCATGCACCTCGCCATAACCACCTGCGCTTGCCCCAATATGACCATTGAAATCCCCTCCTATGAATAGCTTCTCGGCAGGCGGGACCTGGCGCACAATCTCATATATCCCCTCCCAGAAGCGTTGTTTAACCTCTTCAGATAGGCCCGCATGCGGCACATAGGCGCTAATGACGTTCAGGGTGTACTCTCCAACCACCAACTTAATAACCATCAATCTATCATTCACTCGTCTAACTTCGACCACAGACTCTCTAAGTTCCCTATCCACCAAGATACCTACTCCTTTCTTACCTCTCTCGACTCCTGAGTACCAAAGTTTATACCCGTCTGCATCCCTCGCACTCGACCCTACCCACCTTGTCTCCTGGACACACGCTATGTTGACCCTCCTCTTCTGGAGAATCTTCGCCAACTCTATAGACTTACCCGTATGATACTTCAACCCGGCATCTTCAGTTTTGTATTTCTTTTCAAGCACAGTCCACAATTCTTTTGACATCTCCACGCCACTGTAGACATTATACAAATCATCCTCCAGTCCGCTAAGAACATAATTCTTGCACATAAAATCAGAATGCTTCCACGCCTCAATCACGAGAAAGTGTTCATTCTCTGGAGTTTCATCAGGCAGAACAGGAACATCTTCCTTGATGAACTTCTGCAGACTTAAAGTAGTCAAGTAGAAGAACATCTTCTACTGCCACCCCTTGAATCTAACTCGGAAAATTTTTCGGGTTTCTACGCCGGTGCCAACGACGGTGTTCGACTTGTTGATGCATCGGCAGTCACCATTGGAATAGCCTGGTTCCCGTTATCATTAGTCATTTCTGTATAAGAATGACACAAACAAATGTTAAAATCACGTAGATTTTGATCTCCAATAGAGTAAAAAATCACAAAGGTTTTAAACTCCAAAACAGTGAATATAACACAAATACAGAATACAAATTAAATTCTTTAAGCTTGTTAGTAATCTGTATTTGTAAACTAACTTTGGAAAAACAGAGCAACGTATAAATAGAAAATGTAAAGAAACAAAAGTTAATCCGAGTTCACTGAATTCACAGTGTTTCCTTAAGGAATTTAATCCTCTCCTAGTACTCAAGGTTATGGATTATTTCCTCCCAGGATAGAACGAATTACACACTGGTGTAGTAGTACGTCAAACCCCAATGTTTCAGCGAACATAAAGTTCAGTAGCAAATCACACTTACTGTTGCTTTGTTTGATGTTAAAAGTATGCAGAAGGAGGGGAAACTCAGAAAATCGTATGGAAATTCTGAGAGAATTGACTTGTAGTTATAGCCAAAGTTGGGCTGGAAACTGAAGAGGTGCAACTCTTCAGAATGGTTGTTTATGCAAAACGCCCATTGCATAAATGTCATAACATAAATGACTAATTTATGCAATAATAAACCGGGAATTGAAAAGGGAAGTTTAATTTTAAGTTACACAATTGAAAAATGGAAAACTGATTGGATTTAATATTAATATTTATTTTAATATTAATATTCTATTATTAAAATGGATATTTAATAACATTTACGTTAATATTTTACTATTAACAAATAAATTTGGTCCAAAAAATTAATCAATCAATTATTTGACCAAATCCGAAGCCGAAGCCGAGCCGAGCGACGACGACGACGGCGCGAGGCTTGCCTTCTTCTCAACTCTTTAAGAGCTAGAAGAAGAGCAATTGCTTATATACCCATAAAAAAACCTCTTCCTCTTCCAATATGGGACAATGTTCCTTCATCAAGGGAGGAAACTTAAAATTTCACTTAAAAATTTTATTTCTCTCCATTTCCCATTCACCCTCTTTTAAGCATTTAATATACTTAAAACCCCAACATAATATACTGGAACTCCAGTATATTATGCTGGAGTAATTTTTTAGATTTTAAATAGTGTTTTCGTTCAGATTTATCTTTACATGAAAAGTGGCTAAATTTCGATTACTTTTAAACCTGGACTATTTTTGAACGATCACTTATAAATCTGGCTATTTTTGAATTTATCCCAATAACCCTGGTCTCATAAATGCATAATTTGCTCTTTTTCAATTTTAGTTTCAAGGATATTTTTCTTTTACTTCAACTCAAAAGATTATTCAAACTCTACCTAAACATATCATAAAAGAAACAACAACAACAACAACCCAGGAAAATCCCACAAGTGGGGTCTGGGGAGGGTAGTATGTACGCAGACCTTACCTCTACCCCAAAGGGGTAGAGAGGCTGTTTCCGAAAGACCCTCGGCTCAAGATAATAAGAAAAACCAGAAAAACAAAAGGGGAGAATATTAGTTTCACCATAGATATCATAGGAAAAATAGGAACCTAAAATTCATAAGAAAAATACAAGACAGAAATGATGGCTAGTAAATAGATCTAGCACCGAAAAGAGAAAATATTAAGACATGACAATGCCCCTAGTAATTTTCGATTAAAACCTTACCAGACTAGGCTCACAATGGAACAAAGTAACGCAAGACTCAACTAGCTCCTAGCCTACAACTGTAATACTCGACCTCCACAAATTTCTATCAAGTGTCATGTCCTCGAAAATCTGAAGTCTCGCCATATCCTGCCTGATCACTTCTCCCCAATACTTCTTAGGCCGCCCTCTACCTCTTCCATGCCCTCCACAACCATCCGCTCACACCTCCTCACTGGAGCATCTGGGCTTCTCCTCATTACATGCCCGAACCATCTGAGCCGCGCTTCTCGCATCTTGTCATCAATGGGAGCCACGTGCACCTTCTCCCGAATATCATCATTTCTAATCTTGTCCATCCTGGTGTGCCCGCACATCCACCTCAACATTCTCATTTCAGCTACTCATCTTTTGGATATGTGAGATATTAACAGGCCAACACTCTGCCCCATACATCATGGCCGGTCTAACCACCGTTTTATAGAACTTACCTTTGAGTATTGTTGGCACTCTTTTGTCACACAAAACTCCGGATGCTAACCTCCACTTCGTCCATCCTACCTGAATACGGTGTGCGACATCTTTATCAATCTCCCCTACCCCATGGATAACTGACCCAAGGTACTTGAAGCTTCCTCTACTTGGGATAACCTGTGATTCAAGCCTTACATCCACGCCCACTTCCCCCGGCTCAGTGCTGAAAATACACTCCAAGTATTCTGTCTTCGTTCTACTCAGCTTGAAACCTTTATACTCAAGAGTATGTCTCCAAACTTCCAGTCTCTCATTAACACCGGTTCGTGACTCATCGATCAAAACTATGTCATCGGCAAATAGCATGCACCATGGCACCTCCCCCTGTATATTGTTTGTTAACGCATCCATCACCTGGGCGAATAAGAATGGACTGAGAGCAGAGCCTTGGTGTAACCCCATTTCAACCGGAAAGTTCTCAGAGTCGCCTCCTACCATCCTAACCAGAGTCTTAGCCCCATCATACATGTCCCTAATCCCCGTAATATAGGGAATCGGCACACCTTTTGCCTCCAAGCATCTCCATAAAACTTCTCTAGGAACCTTGTCATACGCTTTCTCCAAGTCAATAAATACCATGTGCAGATCCTTCTTTCTCTCTCTGTACAATTCCACCAACCTCATAACAAGGTGTATAGCTTCTGTAGTTAAACGACCCGGCATGAACCCGAACTGGTTGTCTGATATAGACACTGTCATCCTCACCCTTGCTTCAACGACCCTCTCCCATAATTTCATGGTATGACTCAGTAATTTGATACCCCTATAATTATTACAACTCTAGATATCACTTTTGTTCTTGTACAATGGGACCACCGTACTCCACCTCCACTCGTCTGGCATCCTCTTTGCCTTGAAAATAACATTAAACAGCCCAGTCAACCACTCTAAACCGCTCTCCCTACACCCTTCCAAAATTCCACTGGAATCTCGTCTGGTCCGGTTGCTCTTCCCCTACTCATCCTACGCATAGCCCTCACAACCTCCTCAACCTTGATACGCCTGCAGTGCCCGAAGTCCCGGTGACTCACGGAATGCTCCAATTCGCCTAGCACAATATCCTGATCCCCTTTTTCATTCAGAAGTCTGTGGAAGTAAGTTTGCCATCTCCTCTTAATCTGGGCATCTTCCACCAGTATCCTACCATCCTCGTCCTTGATGCATCTCACTTGGTCCAAATCTCGAGCCTTCCTCTCTCTCAACTTGGACAGCCGAAATAACTTCTTCTCCCCGCCCTTTTCCCCCAGTTCCTCGTACATACGGCTATAAGCTGCAGTCTTCGCCTCTGTGACCGACAGTTTAGTTTCTTTCCTAGCTACCTTATATCTCTCCATGCACACTCGCCTCTCCTCCTCACCTATGCTCCCCACTAACTTCAGGTATGTCGCCTTCTTCGCTTCCACTTTACCTTGGACCACTTCATTCCACCACCTGTCACCTTTATGCCTACCAGATACACCAGTCGAGACCCCTAACACCTCTCTCGCAGACGCCCTTATACATTCTGATGTTGCTGACCACATAGTGTTTGCGTCCCCACTGCTCCTCCAAGCTCCCATAGTCAATAACCGACACTCCAACTCTTGGGCTTTATCCTTAGTCAAGGCTCCCCACCTGATTCTCGGTGATCCTCGATAACCTAATACCACCGTCTATCACCAAGAGTCTATGTTGAGTCGCGAGTGCCTCGCTCGGAATCACCTTGCAATCCTTACACAAACCGCTGTCACACCTACTGAGGAGAAGATAGTCAATCTGAGTCTTCGCTACCCCATTTTGAAAAGTAACCAAATGCTCCCTCCTCTTCGGAAATCTAGAGATCGCAATCACCAACCCAAAAGCCTTAGCAAAGTCCAACAGCGTGGTACCTCCTCCGTTCCTCTCCCCAAAGCCAAATCCTCCATGCACCTTGCCATAACTACCTGCGCTTGCCCCAATATGACCATTGAAATCCCCTCCTATGAATAGCTTCTCGGCAGGCGGGACCTGGCGCACAATCTCATATATCCCCTCCCAGAAGCGTTGTTTAACCTCTTCAGATAGGCCCGTATGCGGCACATAGGCGCTAATGACGTTCAGGGTGTACTCTCCAACCACCAACTTAATAACCATCAATCTATCATTCACTCGTCTAACTTCGACCACAGACTCTCTAAGTTCCCTATCCACCAAGATACCTACTCCTTTCTTACCTCTCTCGACTCCTGAGTACCAAAGTTTATACCCGTCTGCATCCCTCGCACTCGACCCTACCCACCTTGTCTCCTGGACACACGCTATGTTGACCCTCCTCTTCTAGAGAATCTTCGCCAACTCTATAGACTTACCCGTCAATGTACCTACGTTCCATGACCCGATTCTTAACCTATAGGCACCCCTATTCCTTTTACCTCTCTTGCCTCCCGGTGCACCCCCTAACCCCTGCCCTACCTCCCACCCTATCCCCCGAGGACATGACCTCACTCGACCATCCCAGACCACAGCCACTATACCTACGACAAACTAAGGGGAATCAATAACACACCCAAAGCAATGGACCTAGATAGGCAAAGACAGACTACAACTAATTAGCTCACTAATACAATGGATACACTAATATGAACTATGACTGCAACAACTTAACTAACACAATGAAGGGGACAATGAAAAACGGGAGGTATCAAGTCCCACCAGTAGAACCTGGGAGTTGTCTTGGAATATATGTCGAAGTTGCGTCCACTTAGCACATTCGCATCCAACTCCTACTGACCCTTGTCGAGGTTGTTCCTTTTGTTTGCACCCGCGCGTCTCGCTCACCGAGAATCCCTAACCTGAAATACACACACAACACCAGGAAGACAAACAAAGCCGGGGGTTGTCACCGCTACCACTGGTGAGGCCCCTCCTGTAGCAAATGAGAGAGAGGTCCATAAAAGAAACATGTTTTAAATTTTACATAAACGGTGCAATGTTCGGAACGATCTAAGTCTTACAATTATCATGCAAACGATTCTTTTCGTCATGAGAGAATATCAAGGATTACATTGTCTCTATTTTAGATTGTACATTTCATTAGGAAAGAAAATAGGGTAATTATTAGAAATCATGTTCGAAATTTTGAGTATTAGATATTTATCTTGTGTGAATTAGCGTTATTTTGATTTATTTTTTTTAAAGTAACAGAATTATGTATTCTAAAAAGAGATCTTTATACAAATAGCTAGCCGAATTTACAATTTACTTTTTAAACCGATATACATAGATATATATTAATTGCATAGTTATATGCATGCTATGCATAAATTATTGATATATGATGGATCCGCCAATTATTTATAACTAGTGAATTTGTCGCGCTTCGCGCGATTATAAAAGATATTAGAGAATTTATTTTATTAATAATACATATTTTGCTTAACTCATACATTAATTCATGACTTTGGTTTAGTTAGAACATATACTTTTGTATAATTTATACCTCTAAAGCATATTAATATTTTCTATGTATGAAATATTTGAAGGACTACTAAAATAAAATAAAAAAACTCAAATTAATACTCCTTAAAGTTACAAAAAATTAATCTTAAGACTACTAATGAAACAAATAAATAAAGTATCATTAATCGTATATTAGAAGATCGGGTTAATATAACATTCAAACTTTCTGATTAGCAACAAAGAATCATTCGAAAAGACCATAACAAAATTAAAAAATTTGGCATTTGAAGTAAGCAAATAATTATATATATATATATATATATATATATATATATATATATATATATATATATATATATAGATCATTATTTTATAGTCAAACAAAACCATAGATATGAAGGAGTAGCTTTATTATATTACCTAATTCTTGGTAAGAATTTACCCAATACTTGGTTTTGCACTTGGTGATTTGATTAAAAACTGAAGTTCCTATCGTTTACTTTTTGTTTATAACACTCTTTGCAGTTGGAATATTATTAATTTTTTTATCGTAGTAGTACAAAATATAGCATTGCAGAATGACAAAATCTGATCCTCAGCTTTCCTCTGCAAGTGCTAACATCATAAATTATAAGTTGGATCAATTTTAATTTTAAACCTTAATGGTATAGTTTCTAATTGGAAAGTACATATCTTTCTTCTTCTCCCTTTATGTCTTCAAAGATGCCTGATGTTTGGTAAACATCTGCGAATGGTACCCTAATCTTGTGATGGAGGTCAAGGGGCAAGTACTTGTTCTTATACACTTCTCTCAGTGTTGTCTTCTGCTTCTGTAAATTAAAGAAAAAAACAGAGCTTTTCAATACTTACTTATTTGGGTTTTAGAAAAGCCAGACTACTGTTCCCCTGCGTAGATTTCCTAGTAGTATGTTTTACCAGAGGAAACTAAATAAGCAGTTGGAATGTTATTTAATATATTATGCTACCATTTAACTAACATATTCTTTTATGATGCACACATTTAATTGAGTAACTGCAACATTAAAGATAATTACACATAAGTTAATTAAGGAATAAAAACCATCACGTATCACATAATATTAAAAAAATCAGTTAAATATAGACCCAATAATTAACAGAATCAAAACTATTGTACTTCAAGTTTGTGAAAATCATAAAAGTAAAAGGATGACAATCATTTGACAGATAATCATGAACTTCATTAATTCTTAAAAGATAGCTCTATCAGGTTATAAATATACTTTAAATAAGAGAAGGAACCAAAAAATAATTTTGTGTAAATCCTATCGTCGACCACAAAAAAATATTTATGACCTTGCAAGCACCAATTACGCTCCTCCATCTCTATTTCCATCTCAAAGGGTAAAGACAATTCTCGCTCTTCATTGTGAAGCTTACCTAGTTCTTTTATGTATAAAAGATATATGAGCTTCTATTTTCTTTGCATAAAAGAATAGACTAATGTTGGCTTCTTTCAATACTTAGCAAACTAAATTATGCCAAAATTATCATTGTTGAAAGATTTTGGTATATCAAAACACAAGTTATAAGAATTTGATATAAACGTAACAGGTATGAAATTAATCACAAGACAATTAACTATAGCTGATCCTTAAATATCTAGTGGTGATTTTTACCTATTCTCAAACTCAACCCCTTTAGCAAAAGGGTTCCCACACAATTGTTGCCAACTTTATTTGTTCCGGTATTAGCCTCTAAATATGATCATTGAAAGTGATGAAAGCCAAAATGTCAAGTTGAAAAGACCGACAACTATTCTAGATTGAGTGGCTATATAGCACAAGAAAAAGAAATTTGAGAATGAAAACAAACTCTGGAGAAAAAGTATCGATATCTGATTCTCTACTTCTTCTCGGGTGACGCTGGAAAACTCTATTTCCCGGAGGTTGAAAACTAACTGTGACTTGAATTTTACATAAAACTAACAAATGACCTCAAATTCGCAGAATATTCTATAAAAATTGATCAACAACCTATGTAAGGAGTAAAATAGAACATTCAATCAATCAATGTTCCAGATTGATTATACTCAAGGTTAACAAAATATAGACGATATATGGCAGGTTAATAACGAAAAATGTTCCTAGGATAGCTAAATGGGGACAACGGGAGAATTTGAATAATAAATTATCAGTGATAATGATGATGCTATAACTGAAGTTTTCACAAATTCATATGGAAAAAAGAAAATCAGCAAAATTGCATCTGAAGCATTAACGTTTTTTATCAATTAAGAATGAAATCTTGATTGGTGAATAACAAAGGAAATTTTAACTATTTCAATACCTGGAACTGTAGAGACCGTCTTCAAAGCCTTAGGCTTGTCTCTGACATCTTAGAACTCCAATTTCAGATAAATTTCAATTTTCAACTGAACAAAGTGAAAAAGAAAAACCCCAAAAAAATCAAATCTTCGCGGAATAGATTGTAAAAGACAGTAGAAACAAATTTATGTAGAAAGATAGTGGAGATAATGAAAACTAAAAAGTCTAATACCCAAAAAGAATCAAAAGCAACTGTTAAAGATTTTATGAAATATTACTGAAGTTGAATAACAAAAAGACAAATTCTTTAATATTAAAATTGGGAATTGGGAATACATAATAATAGAGACACCTTCATTTTATAGGTAGAGTGTAGAACAGAGAGAAAACAAAACAAAACATGATATGTTCCAAAATTATAAAGAAGAGATTTACCTTGAGAATTAAGAGAAATTACTCCTCCGTGGTAATTGGGAAAGACGAAGAATATAATACTACTATAAATGAAGAGAAAGCAAGTATGATAATTAAGAGTGAGGGACTGTTACGAAAGAATGTAAGGAGAAGCGATTGTTGGGGTTATTTACCTTGTAAATTCCATCGGTTACATCTGCAGGAGTTTTTTTTCATTAAAAAAAGGCAAAATTCTAAGAAAAGAGATAAATAAAAACCCTGAAATTTGAGAGATGTCACATTAGATTTGTATTGCCCTGCTTATATAATTATATAGATTTAAATAGTTGAGTATACGGCTATTCATGTTAATTCTTCTTTGAAATGCAAATAGTTTGGGATAGACCAAGTTACAAAATTTCGGAATGCTTTTGTCTGAAGCTTTTAGGAGTAACAATTTGTAGAGCATCCATTAGTTAAGAAAATATTATTAGGCCTATTGCGGAAAATAATTGAGTTGACGAAGAATTAAACCAAAAAGTCGCCCACCTAACCGTTTAAATTAAAAATAGTCGATAAAGGTATAATTTATATATTATATGTGTATAATAAATATAGAAATTTTTACCTCCTATAGCAAATGTTAACACCTTATTTATTTTAAATAAATACCATTTAAAAAAATTATATTCTATAGATATCTTTTAAGGTTTTTAGCAAAATATTTAATTTTGGTTAGCTCCTAACCCTAAGCCACTAAATACACTAATCAGTTACACTATTTTCTTTCTCTCTCTACTTTGATACATCTCATTCTCTTCCCACATCCCACTAAAATTTCCGATCTCCTCCTTCTTCCACCGAATTTGTGCAAAGCCCACTTCAGAGATGCTGATTTCGAATTGTTTAGTTCGTATGATACTTTTTCTGAAGTTGCTATTACTATTGAAAAAGATGTGAGCCAATGCAAGTTGTGTTTTATTCCATGACCAAGGGTTCGATTATGTTTTTCGATCCAATTAATGGTATTGTATCAAAGGAACTAAGAAATCAGAAGGAGTTTGCGTCTACTTAGTTTTCAAAAGTACAATAGTTATAGCATATTCATTAGTACCGTGGCAGTACAAGGCGAAAGGAGATCAGTCGTTATACTTGTGAAGTCATTCTTAGGATCCTTCTCCAAAAGGTTTTAGCAAAAAAGACGACATTGCTCCACTAGGGCGTGCTTCTAATAATTTAAAGGAATTTTTATTGCCAAACAACTCAGAGTGAAATTTTCACGAAGGCGGTGCATTTTCACTACCGGCTTCCGGTGAACGGCAGATTCGCCGAAAATTAGGGTTTGTTCTTGAACAAAGACGATGGATTTTGGGGTTGAGCAACTTGATTTCCTATTAATATATTTCAATATATTTTCATGTATTTTATTGTATTCATTGTCTTTATTCATTGTATTTCAATGTATCCCGTTGTATTCTATGTATTTCATTGTATTCACTGTCTTTTTTTCATTGTATTTCAATGTATCCCGTTGTATTCTATGTATTTCATTGTATTCACTGTCTAGCTATATGCCATAAATGTATTCATATGTTTTTTTAATTAATATAATTTATGTATTCAGATGTATTATATAATTTCTCTGAAGATTGCTATTTTTTGGGGTATTTTTCGGTGGAGAATTTTTTTTATAACTGAAAATACAAAATTTGTGTGTTATAATTGAGTTTGTTGAGTTATATTATGAGTCTATTATGTTAATTGATTTACTTTTCGTTAACAGTGTAATCCCTTGTTTCACGCTGCGAATACAGTCGAATACAATAATCTGTCCAGCTGTAATCCCATATTTCACTCCGTGAATACAGTCGAATACAACAACTGATTAGTTGTACTTCCCTGATTCACGCATATTTTTGCTACTGTATTCATGAATACAATAGCTTAAATACATTAAATTCATCTTATAACCACAGAAAAAGTATCTATAATCCGTAATATAGCAAATGGTATCTATAAATGACTAATTACTACTAAAAGATAGTGCTTTATGAAAATTACTCTGTTTATTAAAAGAGTAAACAATGAATATGAGTGGCTATTTGCGTAAAGATCCAATTGATTAAATGACGTTTCATCCGTTCGGATTGCCCAAATTCACTCAAATGTTCAATTAGGGCTTCAAATTTGGAATTACGAATTACCATTTCCTTTACTTAGCTCCATCAACATTTCGATCAAGGCTTGAAATAGTAAGCTGTTTCCGTTTTTAGTTTCACTTGTTCAATGATTCCCCATCCCCAATCCTCTTAATGCTTTAATTATATTGGGGAAGAGCAAAATCATATCTTGGTATTGGAGTCCAAAATTGAGAAAATGTGGGCAAAAACTTCCGTTGCACCATAAAAGTTTTTGATGAATTTACGTTGTCATTTTGTTTGACTGAGAAAAAGACATTGGCAACTGAAGAAACAGAGGTAAAATAGTTTAGGTTCTTCTGAAGTGTGACATTTTCATGGCTTCTCAATTTGTTATTTTATTCACTTGAAAATGGAGACAGGTAACAACTTGTTCTGATTGAAGCAGTATAATTTCTGAAGAACGTAGAGTTAAATAGGAATCATGTGGTACATTAAAAATTTGCTTATGCCTCTGTATCCGTGATACGATCGAATTTATTTACTAATAAAATAGATTGCCTTCGGGGAGCTTCAAAGCTTGAACTTCCACTTTCGATAGTCAGAAGAAGTGCGGATGGCACCAGTCCTGATTGATTGTTTTGAAGTGAAGGGATTTTTCCTACTAACGAGTACAAATAGGCGGCCTTAGTATTAGAAAAGAATTAGTTGGGGTACGTGCGAAGTCTTCAATTATTGGCCAAGTATTACTTCACTTCCTCTTAGTTCAAGCTATTCCTTAGCTGTTATTCATCTTCCACTGCCTGAGGCCGCAACTCCCCTAGCTGCACATGGATGCATAGAGAAGGGCCTCACTTGGTTCTTTGACATCGACTCGGTTGCTAGGAAGAATGGGGGCTTAGAGACAATAGAACTAGTGTTCCTTCGTCACCCTCTAGCGTACCGAACTTGTGAAAAGCATGATTTAAGATATGCACGGACAAAAGTAGCTGCTAACTTTTGTAGTGTACATTTGGTGGTTATGACTCTGAAATATTTCATTTTGTGCTTCTATTTGGTTAGGACTTTGGAGTAATATGCTTCAGGGATCTTGGAATAAACCAATGCTCCATTCTTGTCCTTTTATGACGCTGCGAAGCTACTTTGAACTAGTCATTGAAGTGAATTAATATATGCGTTGTTGAAAAGAAATTACTAAAGGTTGCTTGTTTGAACAGCTGCTTAAAATTCCTCTTGAATTTTGTGGAAGTTTTTTCTTTTTTGGTTAACGATTGAAGTGCTGTTATGTTTTTCCTCAATCATTGATGTCCTTGGTTTCAATGTGCTTTATTATATTAGAGTATCTAATTGTTTAATGGTATTTGCTAAGTGAGGATTTAAAAGTCAATTCTGCAGATTCATTTCTCTTTTTGTTAAATGCAAATTCTTGTGATAAAATAGAGCCTCTTACCAATCCCTTCTTCCTTTGGTTAACCTAAAATGTAAATCGAACCTAGAATATTTGGTCATCAAAACCAAAATATATTCAATTATCAGGTAGCACTAGGCTCTCGACTTGGTGTTTAGTTAGGAGGAGGGTATAGGAGCGGAAAAAGCTTGCTATTTAAGTTGGGCGGAGGGTAGGGGACGGCCCCATCCTCCCCAGAATTCATAAACAGTGAGCCAACTGGAGTCGAGCCAAAAGCCCACAGTGAATTGCTCATTTTTTAGGGGAAAAAAAACAATGCTCTCGACTTCACAATAACCAAATGACCAGGCTTAGTTGTCAGTAGTCTTGAGACTCCCAATCCCTACAAATAAAAAAGTTTTGGAGTAAGAGGTGTATAAACTGATGATCACTTTTTCCTAGTTTTGATCATTCAATTACCTTATATTGAGTGGTATGTAACAACTAAAATTTGACAGTTTCAGGTTTTTGTTTGTTCTTATACACCGGTCTGAAGTATTCTGCCAATTGAAGTTTTGGTAACGCATCCATGAGTTCGCACCAGCCTAATTCAGTTGACGACATTTTCGACTCATCACTGAACTTAGAGGACACTCATTACAAGGAAGGTTATTCTGAAGGCTATTCTAGCGGCCTAGCTTCGGGTAAAGATGAAGGCCGTGAGGTGGGGCTGAAAACAGGGTTCGAAGTAGGTGAGGAGTTAGGTTTTTACAGAGGTTGCGTTGATATCTGGAATGCTGCAATTCATATACAACCAAACTGCGTCTCGTCGCGTGTGCAGAAAAGCATCAAACAGATGGATGAATTGCTTCAAAAGTATCCTGTTTCTGAACCGGAGAACGAGTCTGTCACTGATATTATGGACTCATTGAGGTTGAAATTCAGAGCTATATGTGCAACATTGAATGTTAAGTTGGAGTATAATGGGTACCCCAGAGCTTCTGATGTCAAGAATTCAGGATTCTGATTGGTTCAAATATTAAATGAAGAAAAAAACAGATCATTTTTTGTCTTTTTTCGGAATTGGTTTGATTGAAGTAGAAGGTATGTAAACATTTTATATTCATGTGCATCTAATCATTTCCTACCCCTTAAGTATCTCTGTATCTGAAATAGCAGGGCGAGAGAACGATGTCGTATCCCAAAGCACATTTCCTGTCAACTTTCCACATATTTTGGCATTATTTTAAGCAACTTTTTTTGGTCAAACAAAACAGGCAATGTTGATTTGATTCCAAAATTCACATTTTCCTCTTTGTTAATAGTGAAAGCACAGAGGAAGAAGTGACCAATCAACATAAGATTTTCATAAGAAAACTGCAAAATAAGAAGGAAAAAGAATCCTGCAAAAAGTCACAAGTCTCTTCCTATTAAAGCATTCGTTCTGTCAGCTATTCATGTATTTTGGATCATTCTAAAGGAATCCTTTTGAATAGAGAGGGTCAGGTTTTTCTAAAAGTAATGCTCTATTCAACCAAAAAAAAGGAGGGGGGGGAATGGATACTTTAATATGCTTCTTTATTGATCTTTTCTAAATTAGAAGATTTGCATTCCAAATCACCCGATAAAATTTAATTTGTAAAAAAGGAGCATTATGATAGCCCATGTCAAAATACATCTTTTTCAGCTATTCTTTGAACACTTTCAGATAAGTTCAAATTAACCAAAAAAGGCAAAACAAGGGTCATAGATAACAATTAGAAGGAGGAAAAACAATCAAAATGAACTCCACTAGTACATCCTATTTTTGAATTTTCCAAATTCCACAACTTAAAATTTGAATAGAAAGAAAATTAATACCTATTTAAACGAGCAAAAGCTTCTAAGTAAGAGAACTTGTCTATTCCATAGTTGAACCACAAATATAGACAACATTGAATATAAAAGATAAAATTTCATAGTAAAAGGGTTTGACAGAAGATGAGAGTGAGCACCAATATTATTGTTTAATAGTAATATTTATGGAACTTTTGGAAGGTGGTTGTGATGAAGAGGGTCAGGTCCTGTTGGAATTTGTCTTGCTGATTCTTCTGACACTTCATTATTAATACTCCTCTTCCCTTCTTTCTGTTAAATCCCCCAAAACAACAAAAAGACCAAGAAATTAGAGGGAAAAAACACTCAATTATCAAAAGCTCAAATCTTTTTCTGTTTTTTTTTCTAAACGAAATCCACTTTGAAGTTGATAAATACCTGAATCTTTTCATCTGGAAAACCCCCTTTTACTTCTTGACCAACTGAAAAAATAGATACATAACATTCTCATAAATAAGCATATTGTAGAGTGATAGATAGAAAGAGGGACTTTCACTCTCTGTGTCACTGTGTGTGTGTGTGTGAGAGAGAGAGAGAGAGAGTTTACATGGAGGAAAGCCAAGAACAAAGGGTGCTGAAACCGCCATGAAAATCATCAGGACATAGAACAATGACATTGTAAAAGCTCCTAAATACGCCATTTTTATCTCTGTTTTCTCACGTAGTGGCAGGCTGGTTACTCTTTCATATCTAGAGATTTTAAGTTTAAAGGGAATGAGAACAAAAAATTGTTGTTTTTGAACTATATTTGAATATTTAAATACTGGAAGTTCCCTTTGGACTGGATAATTTTGAAAACCAAAGGGGAATAAAATTTGTCGTTTCAACAGAGGCATATAATGATAGTACGATGTTTTTGTCTGTTTATACAGACGACGAGAGGGAAAACATAAAACGTCCACAATTGTTGCAACAACGTTATTCGTACAAGATGTGGAGATAAATGATTGGTTCATAAGAAATAATAGTACGGAATGTGATACTCCCAATCATTTGATGCTGAGTGACAACATTAATATTTTCTGTCCTATGAAGAAGACTGATTGCTCATTATTTCGTGTAAAAAGGTGTGATCCTTGTTTTCATCTCCTTGACAAGATATTTGGACATTTTAAAATTTATTTTAATCTTTTTCATTTGGGGTTTTTACAGAGCAAAATTTTATAATCAGTCGGGTCAAACTTATAACACCCGATAGCCCAAAATTATAATATACATTTGATAGCCCAAAAGTAATTTTAGTGGTTAGCCATCGAATTATACATCTGACCCATCATGAAAAATTGGGTGTGCAAGCCTTGTACAAAGGTTTATAAGACGGTTCCATACTTTGGAGTTCTCATGGGTTTTCTTGGCAGGGGTGCTACCCCAGTTCGCTATTTGAATCATTCCCAATTCAAGGCGATTGTGATAAGAAATATTGTTTTTTCTTATGAAAAAATAGTGCTGATTTTAGGTGATTGATGATGTGGCTCACACTTTGCGAAACACTGAACTGAATCGTTCAACTAGCAACACATTTGAATTTATGGGCTTGCAGCAACATAAGAGATCAAAAATGGGTAAATTCAGATTAGGCTTCTATAATGAAAAGGTGTGGGCTACTACAGAGGTATTTTGGACTCGGGAGTATAAACCTCTGATGCTTCGTGAATTTGATTCGGAGCAATCTGAGTCGGGAAGTGACCAGGATTGAGATCAGATTTTTATTATACAAAATAGATTGTCATTATACAAAAACAATATACTAAATAGACTGTCACTATATAAAATATACTAAATAGACTACCACTATACAATTTATATACAATAGACTATCACTATACAAAATATATACAAAATAGATAGTCACTATACAAAAAATATACTAAATAGACTGCCACTATATAAAAATATACTAAATAGACTGCCACTATATAATTTATATACAATAGACTGTCACTATACAAAATATAACAAAATAGACTTTCACTATACAAAATATATACTAAATAGACTATTACTATACAAAAAAATATATAAAGTAGACTATCACTATACAAAAATATACTAAATAGACTGTCATTATAAGATATATATACAAAATAGATTATCATTATACACAAAAAAGTAGAAAATAGATATTTTTGGCTCTTAGATGTAATATGTTTAGGTCGGAGGGCCATTTCGGGTCAATAGGGGAAAATATGAGCTATTAAAAATTTGAGGGGCTATAGAGGGTCATTTTCTCATTTTTTAGCAAAATTTACTTATACCCACTCGGGCTAAACTTATAATACCTGGTAGCTCAAAATTATAATATACATTTTATAACTCAAAAGTAATTCTAGTGGCTAACCACCGAATTATATATCTGACCCACAATATACTCGGTTATCATGAAAGATTGGGTTTGCAAGCCTTGCACAAAGGTATATAAGATGGTTCCATACTTTGTATTTTTCATTGGTTTTCTTGTCAGGGCTGCTACCCCAGTTCATTATTTGAATCCTCCCCTATTTAAGGCGACCGTGGTAAGAAATATTGGTTTTTCATATGAAAAAAAATAGTAATGAATTCAACGCAGTTAATTAATCTAGAGTGTTATTAATAAAGAAAAAACTATTTCTACTCATTTTAGGTGGTTGATGATGTGGCTCACACTTTGCGAAACATTAGGCCGATCGTTCAATAGCATTACATTTGAATTTAAGGGCTTGGAGCAAACATAAGAGACCAAAAATGGGTCAATTCAGATTAGGCTTCTATAATGAAAAAGTCTGGGATCAGGAGCAGTATTTTGGACTCGGGGTATAAACCTCTGATGGTTCATGAACTAATTCGGAGCAATCTGAGTTAGGAAGTGACCAAAATTGAAATCTGATTGTCATTATACGAAATAAAATGTCAATGTGCAAAACAAATATACTAAATAAACTGTCACTATACAAAATAGACTGTCAATATACAAAAATATACTGAATAGACTACCACTATACAATTTATATACAATAGATTATCACTATACAAAATGTATATAAAAAATAATCTGTCAATATACAAAATATATACCAAATAGACTGTCACAATACAAAAATATACAAAATAGACTATCACTATACAAAAAATATACTAAATAGACTGTCATTATACAAAATATATATTAAATAGTCTATCACTATAAAAAAAATACAAAATAGGTATTTCGGGTTATTAGATATAATATGTTTGGGTGGAGGGCCATTTCGGGTCAATAAGGGAAAACATGGACTACTAAAATTTTGAGGGGCTATAGAGGGTCATTTTCTCATTTTTGAGCAACATTCATTTATAGCCACTCGGGCCAAACTTATAATAAGCGGTACCCCAAAATTACAATATATATTTTATAGCCCAAAAGTAATTTTAGTGGCTAGCCACCAAATTATACATCTGACCCACGATATACTCAGTTATCATGAAAGACTGGGTGTGCAAGCCTTGTACAAAGGTAATAAGACGGTTCCTCACTTTGGAGTTCTCATGGGTTTTCTTGTCATGAGTGCTACCCCAGTTCGTTATTTGAATCCTCCCCAATTCAAAGCGACCGTGGTAAGAAATATTGGTTTATCATATAAAAAATACTACTGAATTCAACGCAGTTAATTAATCTAGAGTTTTATTAATAAAGAAGAAATTATTTCTACTGATTTTAGGTTGTTGATGATGTGGCTCACACTTTGCGAAACATTGAGTCGATTCATTCAATAACATCAGATATGAATTTACGGGTTTGCAGCAACATAAGAGACCAAAAATGGGTCAATTCAGATTAGTCTTCTATAATGAAAAGTGTGAACTACTGCAGAGGTATTTTGGACTCGGGAGTATAAACCTCTGACGGTTCATAAAGCTAATTAGGAGCAATCTGAGTTGGGAAGTGACCAAGATTGAGATCAGATTGTCATTATACAAAATAGACTGTCATTATATTAAACAAATATACTAAATAGACTGTCACTATACAAAATAGACTGTCAATATACAAAAATATACTGAATAGACTGCCACTATATAATTTATATACAATAAATTGTCACTATATAAAAAATAGATTGTCAATATACAAAATATATACCAAATAGACTGTCACTGTACAAAAAATATACAAAATAGACTATCACTATAAAAAAAAATATACAAAATAGACAGTCATTATACAAGATATATATTAAATAGTCTATCACAATATAAAAAAATATAAAAAATAGATATTTCGGGCTAGTAGATGTATATGTTTGGGCCGGAGGGTTCGGGTCAATAAGGAAAAATATGGGCTATTAAAAATTTGAGGGGCTATAGAGGGTCATTTTCTCATTTTTGAGCAAAATTCATTTATAACCACTCGGGCCAAACTTATAACACGCGATAGCCCAAAATTATAATATATATTTTATAGCCCAAAAGTAATTCTAGTGGCTAGCCACCAAATTATACATCTGACCCACAATATACTCGTTTATCATAAAAGATTGGGTGTGCAAGCCTTATACAAAGATATAAAGACGGTTCCATACTTTGAAATTCTCATGGGTTTTCTTGTCAGCGGTGCTATCCCAATTCTTTATTTGAATCCTCCATAATTCAAGGCGACCATGGTAAGAAATATTATTTTTTCATATGAAAAAAATAGTATTGAATTAAACGCAAATTAATCTAGAGTGTTATTAATAAAGAAGAAATTAATTCTACTGATTTTAGGTGGTTGATGATGTGACTCACACTTTGCGAAACATTGAGCCGAATCATTCAACTAGCAACACATATGAATTTATGGGCTTGCAGCAACATAAGAGACCAAAAATGAGTCAATTCAGAATAGCTTCTATAATGAAAAAGCGTGCGCTACTGCATAGGTATTTTGGACTCGGGAGTATAAACTTCCGATGGTTCATGAAGCTTATTCGGAGCAATCTGAGTCAGGAAGAGACCAAGATTGAGATCAGATTGTCATTATACAAAATAGACTGTCATTATACAAAATAATATATCAAATATACTGTCACTATACAAAATATATGCAAAATAGACTGTCACTATACAAAAATATATTAAATAGACTACCACTATACAATTTATATATAATAGACTGTCACTATACAAAATATATACTAAATAGACTGTCACTATACAAAAATATACTAAATAGACTGCCATTACAATTTATATATAATAGACTGTCACTATATGAAATATATACTAAATGGACTGCAACTATATAAAAAATATATAAAATAGACCGTCATTATGCAAAAGATATTCTAAATAGACTACCACTATAAAATATATAAACAAAATAGACTATCACTATACTAAATAAATATTTCGGGCATTTAGATGTAATATGTTTGGGCCGAAGGACCATTTCAAGTCGATAGGAGTAAACATGGGTTATTAAACTTTTGAGGGGCTATAGAGGGTCATTTTCTCATTTTTGAGCAAAATTCATTTATAGCAACTCGGGCCAAAATTATAACAACCGGTAGCCCAAAATTACAATATACATTTTACTGCCCAAAAGTAATTCTAGTGGCTAGCCACCGAATTATACATCTGACCCAAAATATACTCGATTATCATGAAAGATTGGGTGTGAAAGCCTTATAAAAAGGTATATGACATACTTTGGAGTTCTCATCGATTTTCTTGTAAGGGGTGCTACCTTAGTTCGCTATTTGAATTCTCCCCTATTAAAGGTGACTGTGATAAGAAATATTGGTTTTTCATATGAAAAAATAGTACTGAATTGAACGCAGTAAATTGATCTAGAGTGTTATAAAGAAAGAAGAAATTATTTCTACTGATTTTAGGTGGTTGAAGATGTGGCTCACACTTTGCGAAACATTTAGCTGAATCGATCAACTAGCATTACGTACGAATTTATGGGCTTGCAGCAACATAAGAGACCAAAAGTGGGTCAATTCATATTAGGCTTCTGTAATGAAAAAGTGTGGGCTACTGCAGAGGTATTTTGGACTCGGGAGTATAAACCTCCGATGGTTTATGAAGCTTATTCGGAGCAATCAGATCGGAAAGTGACCAAGATGGAGATCAGATTATCATTATACAAAATAGAAAGTCATTATACAAAATATATACTAAATAGGCTGTCACTATACAAAATAGACTGTCACTATACAAAAATATACTAAATAGACTATCACTATACAAAAATATACTAAATAAAGTGTCATTGTACTATTTATATGCAATAGACTGTCACTATACAAAATATATATAAAATAGACTGTCATTGTATAAAATATATACTAAATAACTGTCAGTACACCAAAATATACAAAATAGAACGTCACTATATAAAAAATATACTAAATACACTATCACTATGCAAATATGTACAAAAATAACTATCAATATATAAAAAAAATATACAAAATAGACATTTCGGTCTATTAGATGCAACATGTTTGGGCCAAAAGACTATTTCGGGGCAATAGGGGAAAATATGGGCTATTAAAATTTTGAGGGGCTATAGAGGGATATTTTCTCATTTTTTAGCAAAATTCATTTATTGCCACTCGGGCCAAACTTATAACACAGATAGCCCAAAATTACAATATACATTTATATCCCAAAAGTAATTCTAGTGGCTAGCCATCGAATTATACATCTGACCACAATATACTCAATTATCATGAAAGATGGGGTGTGCAAGCCTTGTACAAAGGTATATAAGACGGTTCCATACTTTGGAGTTCTCATGGGTTTTCTTGTCAGGGGTGCTACCCTAGTTCGTTATTTGAATCCTCCCCGATTCAAGGCAACTGTGGTAATGAATATTGGTTTTTCCTATGAAACAAATAGTACTAAATTCAATGTAGTTATTTAATCTAGAGTGTTACTAATAAAGACGAAATTATTTCTACTGATTTTAGGTAGTTGATGATGTGGCTCACACTTTGCGAAACATTTAGCCGAATCTTTCAACGAGCATCACTTATGAATTTATGGGCTCGCAACAACATAAGAGACCAAAAATGGGTCAATTCACATTAGGCTTCTATAATGAAAACGTGTGGGCTACTATAGAGGTATTTTGGACTCGGGACTATAAACCTCCGATGGTTCATGATGCTGATTCAGGGCAATCTGAGTCTGGAAGTGACCAAGATTAAGATCAGATTGTCATTATACAAAATAGACTGCCATTGTACCAAAAAATACTAAATAGACTGTCTGACTATACAAAATACATTGTCACTATATAAAATATATACAAAATAGACTGTCACTATGCAAAAAATATACTACATAGACTTCATTATACAAAATAGACTATCACTATACAAAATAGATATTTCAGGCTATTCAATATAATATATTTGGGCCAGAGGGCCGTTTCGGGTCAATGGAAAACAAATATGAGCTATTAAAATTTTGAGGGGCTATAAAGGGTCATTTTCTCATTTTTGAGCAAAATTCATTTATAACCACTCGGGCTAAACTTATAACATCCGGTAGTCAAAAATTACAATATACATTTTATAGGCCAAAAGTAATTCTAGTGACTAGCCATCGAATTATATCTGACCCACTATATACTCGGTTATCATGAAATATTAGGTGTGAAAGCCATGTACAAAGGTATATAAGATGGTTCTATACTTCGGATTTCTCATGGGTTTTCTTGTTAGGGATGCTACCCCAGTTCGTTATTTGAATCCTCCCAAATTCAAGGTGATCGTGGTAAGAAATATTGGTTTTTCATATGAAAAAAATAGTACTGAATTCAAAGCAGTTAATTAATCTAGAGTGTTAATAAGAAAGAAGAAATTATTTTTACTGATTTTAGGTAGTCGATGATGTGGCTCACACTTCGCGAAACATTTAGCCGAATCGCTCAACTAGCATCACATATGAATTTATGGGCTTGAAACAACATAAGAGACCAAAAGTGGGTCAATTCAGATTAGGCTTCTGTAACGAAAAAGTGTGGGCTACTGTAGGGGTATTTTGAACTCGGGAGTATAAACCTCCGATGGTTCACGAAGCTGACTCGGAGCAATCTGAGTCGGGAAGTGACCAGGATTGAGATCAGATTGCAATTATGCAAAATAAATTGTCATTATACAAAAAATATACTAAATAGATTGTTATTATACAAAATAGGTTGTCACTATACAAAAATATACTAAATAGACTGGCACTATATGTTTTATATACAATAGACTGTTATTATACAAAATATATACAAAATAAACTGTCAATGTACAAAATATATATTAAATAGACTATCACTATTCAAAAAATATACAAAATTGACTGTCTCTATACAAAACGATATACTAAATAGACTGTCACTATATAAAATATATACAAAATAGATTATTACTATACAAAAATATATACAAAATAGATATTTCGGGCTAATAGATGCAATATGTTTGGGCCAGAGGGCCATTTCGGGTCAATGGGGGAAATATGGACTATTAAAATTTTGAGGGGTTTTAGAGGGTCAACTTTCCATTTTTGAGCAAAATTCATTTATTGTCACTCGGTCCAAACTTATAACACCCGGTAGCCCAAAATTACAATATACATTTTATATCCCAAAAGTAGTTCTAGTGGCTAGCCACCGAATTATACATCTGACCCACAATATACTCGATTATCATGAAAGATTCGGTGTGCAAGCCTTGTACAAAGGTATATATGACGGTTCCATATATTGGAGTTCTCATGAGTTTTCTTATTAGGGGTGCTACCCCATTTCGTATTTGAATCCTCCTCTATTCAAGGCGACCGTGGTAAGAAATATTGGTTTTTCTTATGAAACAAATAGCACTGAATTCAATGTAGTTAATTAATCTAGAGAGTTATTAATAAAGAAGAAATTATTTCTACTGGTTTTAGGTGGTTGATAATGTTGCTCACACTTTGCGAAACATTGAGCCGAATCGTTCAACTAGCATCACATATGAATTTATGGGCTTGCAGCAACACAAGAGACCAAAAGTGGGCCAATTCAGATTAGGCTTCTATAATAAAATAGTGTGGGCTACTGTAGAGGTATTTTGGACTCGGGACTATAAACCTTCGATTGTTCATGAAGCGGATTCGGAGCAATCTGAGTCTGAAAGTGACCAAGATTGAGATCAGATTGTTATTATACAAAATAGCTTGTCATTATACAAAACATATACTAAATAGACTGTCACTATACAAAATATACACAAAAATATACTAAATAGACTATCACTATATAATGTATATACAATCAACTGTCACTATACAAAATATACAAAATAGACTGTCACTATACAAAAAATATATTAAATAGACTGTCACTATACAAAATATATACAATATAGACTATCACTATATTAAAAAAATATAAAAAATAGACATTTCGGGCTATTAGACGTAATATGTTTTGGCCGAAGGACCGTTTCGGGTCAATGGGAGAAAACATGGGCTATAAAAATATTGAGGGGCTTTAGAAGGTCATTTTCTCATTTTTGAGCAAAATTCATTTATACCCACTCGGGCATAGCCCAAAAGGAATTGCAGTGGTTAGCTACCGAATTATACACCTGACCCACAATATACTCGGTTATCATGAAAGATTGGTTGTGCAAGCTTTTTACAAAGGTATATAAGACGGTTCCATACTTTGGAGTTCCCATGGTTCTTCTCAGAGGTGCTACCCTTGTTCGCTATTTGAATTCTCCCCTATTCAAGGCGACCGTGGTAAGAAATATTGGTTTTTCATATAAAAAAAATAGTACTGAATTCAATGCAGTTAATTAATCTAGTGTGTTATTAATAAAAAAAAAATTTATTTCTACTGATTTTAGGTGATTGATGATGTGGCTCACACTTTGCGAAACATTTAGCCAAATCGTTCAACTAGCATCACATATGAATTTATGGGCTTGCAGCAACATAAGAGACCAAAAGTGGGTCAATTCAAATTAGACTTCTATAATGAAAATGTGTGGGCTACTGTAGAGGTATTTTGGACTCGGGAGTATAAACCTCCGATGGTTCATGAAGCTGATTTGGAGTAATCTGAGTCATGAAGTGACCAGGATTAAGATCAGATTTTCATAATACAAAATAGACTGTCATTATACATAAAATATACAAAATAAATTGTCATTATACAAAATATATACAAAATTGACTGTCACTATACAAAAAATTTTGAGGGGCTATAGAGGGTCATTTTCTCATTTTTACACTTCACGGGAGGCCACCAAAGCCCACAACAAAAAATAATCCTAATCTTTATTTCTTCCAAATTTTAGCAAGTATAATCATTGCAATTAGTGTAATATATTATACGCTAATACACTCACTATATATTGATGATACACTTGTTACATTGAGTATACATTGACGACGGCTACCAAGGGTTACAGATATGCGGGTGAAACTATTTTATTTGATAGCAAATGTGAACTCAAACAAACAGGCATGTACATAGACCTTGTTTGTGCAAATAAATAGCAATACCTGGGAAACAAAGAAATATAACAACTTCAAAACGGAACAGGGTCATAGATCGAGTCCTAACATGACTTCATTCAAGAGTTACATATCCCTATCATTAAGCTTCCAGTAGGGAATACTCATGATTCAGAAACTAAGGAATAGATAAACAAAAACACAAAAACAAATATCATATACATACAAAGTACTTAAATCCTGTAAAAAAAAAAAGATCATCAAAATCATTTAATGCTATGTGTGCTAGGATGAAACCGTTAAAACATGCATTCTGCTTGTGATATATCACAAAGCAAGTGAAATTCCCTTTCCGAAGGATGCCAGGAAAAGGAAGCTAATAAGCATATCCCAAACTGCGAGTTGGCTATCATTTGTTCTCTATCTACATCCACACCAGACCATGTCAAAAAAACAGAAAAGAAAAATATGAGTGCAGAATATGGTAATCTGAATGATTAATCTGGAATCTTTGATCAGAGCATGCAAAAGGCCAGCAAACTAGAAACAGGTTCATACATATCCATGGCATCTGCTTGTTAATTCTTTCAGATGCATAACAGGTTTCATGTCTCACTGAAGTTAAATTATCCTCTTCTTTTTTCCAGATTCACAGCAGGTCTAACTTAAGTTAAACCTATTAACTTGCTAGAAACTGACATATCAACAGACCTGTCATGTTAGACATCTAAAACGACAAAGCTTCTTAGATAAGAGGAAAAGTACAGTCTCAGCGCTCCAGTAAAAGGATTCAAATTAAGTGACTCAATTTCACCCTCCCCGATGAAGGAAGATCAGATGTTTTGACTCGGGATATACACTTAACAAAAGAGTTAATGGAAGCAGCCATCTCTAAAGGCCATTTCCTTCTAACTGATCTCTATTTCTCTTGAGTCTGCTGAGCTCTCCCACTTTTCTACCTGTTTCCTTGAGTTGTGTCAGGAGACAGAGTAAATACCCCTAATCTTAAGCACTTCTCTCATAATTCATAAAGCCCCAACTAAGAACCAGAAAATGTCCTCCTACCTTCCATCTTTTTGCTTTTCGTCTAAGTTGCTTGGACTCGGGTGCCCGGTGCTGTGTCCGATACAGGTGCGGATCTAGAGGTCGGATCCTTCATGATCTAAATTTTAAGATTCGGGAGGTATGGATCCAGGTAGGAATTCGGCTACAAATAATTCAAATATCTAAAAATAAAGTTATAAGAATATGTCTAAATTATGAGACATTATGTGAAAAACTTACAATGTGTTTCGAGAAGGAGAAAATATTGATCAAGAGGAGATTCAAGGAGATAAAAGGAAAATGACTAACATAGAAATTTCTACGTACAAGATATTTCATTTTCTTCAATTTCACTTTAGCATTTGTTTTGATTTCTCCGTTGATTTTGGTCAAAGTACCCAAAATCGGTTGACCAGATCCTATACGGATCCCACACACCCACGTGCCGACACGGGTGCAACAACGAAAGTGAAGAGTCCGAACAACTTAGCTCTTCGTTACCCTCAAAAAGTTTCCTGCAAGCTGCAGCGACTTCTAAGCCACTGTATCACAGAGTACATGTCTTTTTTCTCATCGTCACAGAGCACATATTAGTAGGAGTCTTGACCATCTTTTGTACTTTAAAAAAAGGATAATTACATCATACCTGATTAGCCAATCTCAGACTTTACCTGATTAGCCAATCTCAGACTTTTTCTTCCAATATCATAATATATAACCCATATATGACCCAAAAACAATTAGACTATCACACAGAACAATGAGTGAAAAGATTTCCTAGCCACCTAACCTATATGGTTTTTGATGAACTTCCTCTTTTTTCCAAAGATATCCTTCTTTCTTATGCATTTATTTATTTATTTACCCCCTTTTTTTGATGCATCCTGCAAATGGGGTGAAGACCAAAATATAGAACAAGCTAACTAGACATTCAAGTACAGTTTCGCTCAAAGTTATAACACGTTTCTTTTTCAACAAATAAGTGTCCATCATTCCAACATGCACACAACACATTACCTTCCCAATTTCTTATTTCCCTCCTTCATTGTTAACGAACAATACTCCTGCACAAAACTTTTCCGGCCCATCAAACATGAACCGACTTAAAATTCCTGGAATCTCGTATACAAAGAGCAGAAAACAAATAATCTAGCTGATAGCTTACCTTCTAGAAACAAGGGTCTAAGAGATTAAGCCACAAAATCAAAATATTTGGTTAATAAAGCTTAGTGCCGACCAAATAATTAATAGTTGAATCTCATGCGCAAACTAACAGCTTCCTCTTGTTTCGACATCCTTGATCATTCTTTCAAAATCCAGGCCGACAAGGCTTAAAGCAGAACTTAAGGTGCAGAAAGAGCACAAAGAATAAATAAATTGCAAAAAAGAAAAAAGAACGATAGAAGCTCAAAACTCAAAAGATTGAAAATTCCTGTTATCTTTCTCAATGAATGAACGCTTTAGCTAGATTGAGTGCCTTGCTCGCTTTCAATTCAGGTATCAAAGCATTAATGCATGCATCAATCATCACCTATGGGCTATGTCTAGAAGAAGGCAGACTAAACAAAAGCTATATCTCTTAATTTCAGATATTTTCAATCATTTGCCCATATAGTTTTAGTTTGGGCTTATAGTCATCCTTTTTCTTCATTTGCGCGTTTCTTCATTAAAACTCGCACTTTGGGGCTAAAAGCCCCAAAGGACCTCAGCACTCCTTTTGTTTTTTGCCTTTAGTCGAACTCTTTTCGCTTAGAAACGCTTAGAAACACATCATTGTTGCTTCTGCATTGAGTTGTGCTTTTGTTCTCACTCGCGAGAGTAAAGTGTCAACAATTAAATGATTTAAAAAAACAGCAAACTAGTGCATTGCTCAAGTTCTTTTCAAATTCCAAGATGCACTCATTAAAATATCATTACAAAAGCATCATCCACAGTCAAGATTAGGGTTCATAATAAACATAACTTGAGATGCACAAGCTCTTTTCTGAATGTCATAATTAGTCATACTCAACAACAATCCCATACTCTCATTTCTATTTGACAATAAAGAATTAAAGTTCAAGGAAGATCATTTGTATTTTGTTATTCTTCTAAATCATGTCATTCAGGATTATGTGATTTCCCATTCTTTGAACCAAAGCACAACTCAATGTAAAACCAACAATAATACATTTTTAAGATGGAACATAAAAGTTAAGTCATATGTTCAACATTTGATGCTCAATAAGACAATGCTAGGGTGATGTCAAGCTCTTGTAACTAAGATGGTGTCAAGTTGTGATTTTGTGACAGGAATGAAAGCAGAGACTTTAGCTTAAAGTAGACCGTAGAAAGTCAATCTCTTTGGCTGTTTGGCATTACAAGAGAATCTTCACACACTCAAACTTAGATAATGGTTTGTTCAAGGGTTGAAAGTTGGGAGGGGTAGGGGAAGGAGTGCTGATTTATATTTTTTCACTCGGAATTCAGCTAAATTTCCTCTTATGTACAGATTTACCTCCTACTTTGCACAGATCCAATTCAAGTCCGCAAGGATTGGAAAGTTGGTGTCGAGACTCAGACCACTCGTAAAGATTTCCATTGCTTTTTCCCTTCTTCATTTACTCCTGTTATTACCTTACCATTTTCCAGAACAAATGGCACAAACTGCTCCACAATTAATGAAGCCTACTTGGCATGTTAATTAGGCTGTTGATGAATGTGGTGGTATCCATATTATAAAGAAAGAGAACCTCGAAATGAGCACTGGAACATGTACTAATGCTTTTCCTCAAGAATGGAACAAATACGTGTAACCATTTTGATTTGTAGCACTTGAGAAAACATTTCTTAGCACGACGAGTAAGTTTGCTATGAATAAAGAAGATGAGAAGGAACTCTGGCTTTCGGCTCTCCTGCCTTTTTTCAATCAGAAACTATCCCAATTACGCGAAGCACAAGTCTGCAACATGTAAAAGACATGCCAAGAAAAGGAAAAGAAAAAAAGAATTTCTGCTACTGAATTTACATTTTGACAGCCGATACCATAACTTACAGTCCCGGTTCTCATTTTATGAGAGGACTCACTCCAGCTAACTATATGTTGCAGCAGTTTTCAGGTACCTGCATAAAAAAGTGAGGATACAACAATTAGATTACTATTAAATAACAACCAAAGAGGGAGAGAATTAGCTCAGTTTACTGTAACTCACATTCTAAATGTTGTAGTTTTAGCATAGTTGTTTACGAGGCAAAGAATGTCATCACGTCTTCATCAAGGAATAGTTCAAAATCACCAGTATCTAATGTACTCGGGACATCAAGATCAAAGTTAAACGGACTGCTGAGTCTAGCATAATCCGGTGAGCCACCAGCAACTGGAGATGCAAAATGCATCTCAACAGGCCGATCATGATCAGTCTCAAATGTGTCTTTTCCATAATGGTGGTCTTCTCTGGCAACATCGTTTCTATTTCCATGAAGCACTGATGACCTAACTCCAGAATCCTTTGTTTTAATCTGAGGTTCATTGAACGCCAAATGAGACTGCTGTTCATCATGAGCTGACACGAATTCAGCTGACGGTGTATAATATTGATATATATGAGGTTGATGCAAGTTAGGATATTGAGATCCATGAGCAAAACCAGGATCCTGTAATTCATGATGTATGACAGAATTTTCAGGTCCATTATGTAACCCATTGTTTGGAGGTACATAATGAAATATGGAACTTCTAGGTTCATTATTCATCCCAGAAAATTGGGTTCTGCTCTGCAACTGAGTATCATGAAGCTGGTGCTGCACAACAGAATCTTGAGTTCCAAGATGAAACCTCGATTCATATGGGACAACCTCAGAGTTTTCCAACACTGGATTAATTGATGGCCCATTGCCGATGAATGCATCCTCTGTAGAGACCGCATTAGTTGATGGAACCACGGAAAGGTTAGAGTCTCTTAATTGTAATTCAGGTTGATCCTTCTCTGGTTGGCTTTCATTTGTGATGTGCCCGGCAAACAGCACATTTGAATTGTTTATATCAGGTAAGGTATTTCTAGCCTCATCATCAGGTTGCTGGTTGTTGAGAGATAGTTGAGTCTGTTGAGGGTTCGACCTAGCACGTTTTCTTTTTCGACGTTGTCCATTTCCTTGCTCCTTACCTTGGTGAGATTGAGGACGAGCATTCGATGGTTCATTTCCCCTCTCATCCCTAGATGAAACAGAGTCATTACCATCATTGACACCATCAACATCATAATCACTTTCACTATCAACAGAAGGTTTCTTCTTTTCACCGCGAATTCTATTAGGTGCCTCGCTTATGCTGGATGACCCGTTGTCACTGCTCGGTTGCTGGATAGTGGACTCCTCTCTACTTAAGACAGCTAACCATATTGAGCTCTCCTTCGCAGTCATCTTATCCTGTAAACACTTTGACTGCCGGACTAGTCTCCTGATCTTTGCGATATCAGGTGACATATGCTTTATAACAGCAGTTAGAACACCAACTTTATACATTTTCTTCAAATCATGTGGCTTCTTGTACGGCGGTTTCTGACCCTTAGGCAGTCCCATTTTTGCCCACCATTCCTCGTTTCCTGTTGGCCACCAGGGCGGTGAGACACCTTTCTCCAGCGGGAACTTCCGCTGAGGTGGATCACAATGTTGCATTAAAGAAGACAAAAGGGACCCCAACGTTGCATCTTGCAAATCCTGCAGAACGCTTTGCGGGTTACCATTTTGATTACCAACGCCCTCTCCTTTCGCACGACATTCTGCTTCATACTTTGCTATTGCAGCAGGACCGTTCTTATCAAACTTCACCTTCTCCTTCCACCAAGCTCTTATGTTATCAGACGCACCGCTCACTGGTTTACCCTTCTCTGGTATGATGCCATAAACAAATCCTCGAGCCTTGCAAACCTCCATGAGTTTCAACATGTACTTCAGAATCCCATCCTGAGCTCTTGACATCTTTTTCCGCCGAGCTTGATCGGTGGTTTGCTTATTCTTCTGCTTGTCTGCAGCTTGCTGTGCAGCAAGTTTTTGCCTTTCCTTAAGCCTCTTGAGCTTGACGCGATCCTTCCACATTCGCCTCTCCAATTCCTCGGGATCAATCTCTTCATCACTCACATCTTTTTCCTCTATATTATCGCACCTTATGTCATCGACTTCAATGTCCGAGCTGTTGCCCAATCCATCAGCATCAATCATACAGTACTCCATTCAAATCAAATGAAAGGAAAAAAATACTACATATACACCCAATAAACAAACAACAATCCTCAAAGTGTTCACAAATTCAAGAATTGACAAAAATCCAATAGTCCAATATCCAAGTTCATTTCTTGAAGTCTCAAAATGGACCCACGTCAGAATTTCCAATAATTCATGAATACAACCAAAAAGATTGTAACTTTAAATTATTACTCACATACCCAACATCTCAACCCCCCCCCCCCTCCCCCCAAATAAAACCCAAAAGATGACAAAGCCAAAAGTTCCTAAAAATTACAGTTCTTGTCAAATGATAGAAGAATTGTTCACCTCTATTAAAATTTTACATTAGTTAAACAAATTCAACAAGAAATGAAGAAAATATCCAAAAATAATCTACAAACAGAGAAGAAAAAGAGCAATTAATAAGTTTCTTGGGAGGTGGGAAATTCAGCTGTCTAACCTGACATCAACTCCAATCTCATCCATCACAGCCATGTCTATTTTCAAGAGTTTCTCTTCAACCTAAAGAAAAAATTGCCTATGGAACATAAAGGAAAAAGGATCCCACCAAACGGAAAGAAAATTAAAAGGGGCAAAAAAGGGTTTTAACCCATTAAGAATATATATATATATATATATATATATATATATATATATATATGCAGATATTCTTGTTTTGGGGAAAGAACAAAGGAGGAGAGAGAGAGAGAAGGGTCAGAAAAACACCAGTGGAGATAGAAGAAAAAATATTGAAAATCCCCCCCCCCCCCCTCCCCCAACCCAAACAAAAAAAAAACAAATTTGAGGGGCAAAAAGAACAAGAGGCAAAATCGCCTTTTGCGACTCATAGGGAAGGTTAAAGTTTCAGGACGTCATTCCTGAGCTATATTTTGTTGTTTTGTCTCAGAGAGTTTTTACCATTTATCACAATTTTTTAGTCTTAACGAAAATTACAAGGGATTCTATAAGTTATTTTGAAATTATAATAGAAAAATTATAATTTTTATTTAATGATTATGAATAATTTCAGAGATCTCATTTCTAACACTGATCTTTCCTTTTCTTTAGCATAACATGCTTATTTCTCTTATATAATTTTTTTTGTAATTATTCGTTAATCTATTTATCTCAATATAGAATTTTTTACAATCTGATTAATTTGCCGTTAGCATCTACTTTTGCAGCCAATTGTGTTTCATTACCAAATAAAGTGTCTTTCTTCCACGAATAAGAGAAGCTACTTCAAAACAAAGAGCTAGTTATGTATTTATGTTTTTATATATGTGTTACTACTATTTTTTTCGTGAAGGAACTTTTGAGAAATATTTACCAAATAAATTAAACAAAAGAGTATAGTAGAAAACACAAATTGGCTAAATCATAATGTTTACATTAAGAATAACTAGATTAAAGCAATTGTTGCAAAAAATCTATAATAATGGAGGCAAGAAACTACCGGGGAGGACAACGTTATGCAAAAAATTACAGAAATATAATACTTTTGGGGGTCTTTAACTCTTAAACTGGCTTGTTCCATGGACAGAACTTCAAGGTCAAAAATTAAAAATATTACTCATGAGCAATATTTGTAAAACTTGAAATTATGTTCATGAGTCAATCGGCCAGAAACAAAAATTAAAGATTATCCAGTATTTCACCTTGTATCACGTGGGATAACAATTTGGAGGTCACTGTTGAATGACAATAGTGGTGGAGGTCAAAATATTTTCTTGAAAAAAAATAGTATTATTTAATGTAACATAATAAAGAAATAACATATGCAGTATGAAATTGTTTGCTAAAAAATATTAGCATATTTTGAGTACCTAAAGGTTTTCAATTTTTCTTGTTTTAATGTTTTCAAGAGTTCAGTTATGAAAAGAGCGCATTGGTCAAAACATATGAGTTTATTTACCCAAAATAAAATAAGAAAAGTTCTACAAAATTTAATACAAAGTTCTACCAAAAAACCATATAAAAAGTGGATTAGTAACTTTTTCTTAAAAGAAACATTTAGGCCTCCTACTTTTCCTCAACACTAATTAGCAATGACCAGTTTTGGTTAAAATTTGTATCTTGTCATGCATACATTGTAATTCGTATAACTCTTTATTATCTAATAAAAGAAAATTAGTAAACGCTTTCTGTATAAGAGTTAATAAAAATGAAACAACTTAATGGTCCTTCTACTACAACTGTAACTGCATTCAGTGCATTGTTATCAAGTTATATTTTCTTAATCACTTTTACTCGTGTTCAAATAATAATATAAAACCTAATTAGTCAACTCCATTGTTCTTTTAAATTCACTTTCCACTTTTTTTTAATGATGATTTTTTATTATCTTTTTCCACCTACCGAAACTTTTTCTTCCACTTCCTGTGTACTATTGCTCCACTTGTTGCCGCCATTAATTCCTTCCTTTGTTCTTTATGTTTACTGTTAGTAGGGTGGGCGCCACTTTGAGATACCGGATTTATCTTAATCAAGTACTTCCTATTGAGAGCATATATTAATATATAAAAATTAATAAAATTGTAATAAATAATATATATAAACTCATAATTTTAAAAATATAATGAACTCAAGGCTGAAAACATTAGATATTAAACGTCAACCAACCTCTAGTCGTCATGATCTTCCAACCATAAAGCTCATAAATGGAAATATTTATCCTACCATATTTGACTTTTCAATATCAAGATTAACTGGTTCTTAATCCCGCCTTTAAACTCTCAGTTATTAATCCCTCATATACTTTGGGAGTGTTGTTGTTCAATAATTACCTAAATATGCACTCTCTCCCGAGTAATACATACTAAATAGACACAACTAATTGAGGATCCTATCAATTAACTACAACAAGAACGTAGTTGAATAAATAGAGATTAAACCAGGCAAACTATATTAACATAAAACGAAGTTCATCCTTCAACAGGTTCCATCAAAACCCTAGACTAAGGAATTAGCTACTCATAATCTTGTTCATCGTAACAATAGCAAATTTCATCATAAATGGTAAAATACAAAAGGAAGAACTCGACGTTGAATTATCCTCCTTACCTCTTGCCTCTCTTTGCCTTCAACTAAGCTGTAAAAACCTTGATAATATCCCTTTGGGCGAGCTGGACCTCTTATAGGTTAAGTCGAATTACCCCCGAACTTTCAAGTTTACCCCTGAATTATATGTTCCTAACTGGACTAATGCGGTCGCGCTAGTGGGTGCCCTAATGACTGTGCATATTGCATAGTATTCTGCCTCGAATTCCTGGGCTAGCACGGTCGCGCTAGTGGGCGCGCTAAGCTGGGTCATCATTTCAGCTCTTCTTTTCTCTCTTCTTTCAACGTACTCAGCTCCGAGGGGCTTCCCTTGCTTTAATTCAGCTCCAACCACTGTCCTAAGTTCTCATAAGCGCAACTCGCTACTGCAAAATATGAAACTCACAATTATAGCCAATTTATCGTCATTTAAGTATCCTAGAACAGTGAAACATAGTCAAGCTGGGGCATAAACAGTTGCCAAATTACATGAATCTAGCGTATTATCAACACCCCACACTTAAATCATTGCTATTCCTCGAGCAATCCACCACACTCTATAAAGGTTCCTTCACTAAGATTTCCCCTAACGTATCACACCAAGAACAAATCACCAAAGTTATGTCTAGTAGTGTACAATATTTGCCTCAAAATTCGACTCTCACATGCCGTGCAATATTCATACTTACTCAAATTACTCTATACAGAGGTCAAGGCTTACCTTTCCTTCGTGAATCACATGCCCTCACATCACACAAGAGATTAGTTCCACAAATAATAAATAAGAACAATTAGGAACTTAGCTAGACAAAATTCGCTCACTCTCAAAAAGAACATTCACATGCCACACAGATGCACCATAGGCTTGCCCGTAGTGTACTACTCTACTTATCGAACCTATTCAGTCTAAGATCAAGTATGTCTTTATTTGGTTGTAATATAGGCTAAGGGATGGGTAGGATATATCTGGATATAGTGACTAACCTTCCTAAGCACTTTTAATACAATTACATTAACATTCAAAATCATATTTACGTTAAACCAAACATTCCACCACACTTCTATTTATAACATCTCACTCCATTAGGTGCAATTGTATTAAGTCACCACTTATCAAATACTACATTTGCTCATTCTCTTTTTTTTTCCTTTTTATTTTTAAGTGATGCTTATTCTTTTACTTTTTCAAATACTGCACTGTTTCTCTATTTCATCGGTTCCACTTAAAAACCAAACCACCACCCCACACTTTAGCTTTTGCATATTTCATAGCCATTCAAGTGCTCATGGGAGGTAAAAGGGTTCAAACAGATGGGTCGTTCAAACAATTGAGTAAGGTTTGTAATGTGGTTGCCAAAGAAACATGCTTATAGGCTCAATGGGGTTAACTACGATGTATTGCATTTAGGTGGGTCTACTTTATATATCTGGCTTAACAAAGAAATGCCTATATCACTGTTAAGACTGAATAAAGCTACTATTTTGCTTTGCAAACACACGGGACAAGTTCTAGGCATCAAATGTAGAATATAGAATACAGTACAACTCACACACACATGGCACATGACTCACTCTAGATTGGATTATCAAGACACTCTCGCTTGAGTATTCAACTCAGTTACAAACACACAATTTAAGGCACTCTAGCAAGAATCAACCACTGAGACTAAGTATTACACTCTAGTGTCTATTGTGTTCAGGTGTATCAACGCCAAGGGTTTCTCTTTCTATTTCAGCTCATAGCCCATCAATACTAACTAAAAACTAGAAACAAAATAAACAAAAACTAACTACACCCACCCTTGGAAAAGAATCGTGGCCAAAAGAAAAACCAAGGGAGAGTTACTACACTACCTAAAAAAAAATCTTTTTGGTATTTTCTTTAGACTTACTTCCCTCAAGAAAACTGTCTAGAAGATCCGTCATCAGGAAGAGTCCAATATATTTCTATTTTTATTTCACGTCGATTTAGACCCTCAAGAACCCCGTCGAAAGAGATCCGTCGTCGGGACAAGTCAACTTACCTACTTTGAACTTACCTGATTTGACTACTACTCAAAACCACTAAAAACAATCAAGAAAACAAAGAAAACATTAAATAGTCAAGTTGTTACATATACACACATACATTGAAGTATCCCCCACCCCGCACTTAAAAGGAAGACATGTCCTCATGGCATACAAAATAAAAAACAGTGAGGTAAAGGAACTTTCCTGAATGATCACTCTTGCTCGGAGACCGTGTCTGGGTTCAGATTGCAAGCATGCCCCAGAGCTCTCAGCCAACCCAATATTTTCTTCTCCGATTTCACCTGCTGGACAGCCACCGCATCAACCCATGCACCTAAGTCAGCGATCAAAGTATGCAATCCAGCCACCTCCTACTCCAAAGCTGTCAACCGGGTAACCCGAGCAGCCCCAGATGGTACTGCAGTCCCAGATGGTGCTGCAGCTGCTGCAATATGCTCATGGGCCGGTGAATCGGCCCTCACATCCTCCTACTCTGCCTCCTCATCCTCAGAGTCATCAGATTCACCACTATCATCACCACCCGCTACCACCGGCTCCTTCCTAGTAGTGACTTTATCTGCTCGGAACTTGTGGTCTTTTGGCACTCTCCCATCCACATCCAGATTTTCCGGCACCTGAGCTGCCCGGCAAAATTGAGTAACTAAGGAAGGTAAAAAGAGCCCATACCTTTTCACCGGGTAACGGGTGAACATCTCCTCATGAATCACCTTAGCCACGTCAAAGTTGTGGCCAGTCATAAAGCACCAAATCAGAGCCGCCCGAGGACCATTCACCTCCGTGGTGTTGGAAGACGGGATGAGGCAGTTGTTGATAACATACAACCAGCACTTCCCTTCAAAGGTTAGCGTCGCGGAGTGAAACTTCTGACCATATTTCATCCATGTAATTTCCTTGCCGGGTGCACAGATTGTTGGAAAGAACATCTCCCACTGCATGTGTGATCTGCCATACATTTCATAGCCATCTTCATACGAATCCACGGGAGCGGGCATCTGGTATATCCTCCATATAGCCTCAACAGAGGCATCCACCGCCTATTTGGGTTGGGAATTTGGAGAAGAGGGAGTTTGAAGAAGATGGAATTTGAAGAAGAAGGGAGTTAGGGTTGGGGGTTTTTTAGCGTGGGGGAGTTTGGGAGTGAAGAAGAGGGGAGTAATTAGATGGAGGGGGGAATAGTTAGGGTAAATAACATTTAACCATTATACAAAATAAAAAAAAAATAGAAAAACTAAAACAAAATATTAAGTTAACAGGAGAAACTAGCGCAGTCGTAGCGCCGTACGAGAGCGGCCGCGCTAGTCAAAATAGTGTACTTGGCCATATGCATGGCCACTAGCGCAGTCGCACTTCTAGAACGGTCATAGCACGGTAGCGCTAGTGATGGAGAAGCTAAGGCAGAATGTTTGCCCATATCCGCGTCCGATGGACTTATCACTTGTCCAAGCTCACCTGCATTGGTTAGTAGTTCCCAAAATCAGAATTAACAACTACTAACTATCATTGGGTTGCTTCCCAACCAGCGCCTTAGTTAATGTCGTGGCACAACAGTTACAACAAATCAATGGGTTGCCTCCCATGCAGCGCCTGATTTAACGTCGCGGCACGACACAGATAAGCACATTTAAGGCTCGCTCGACTTCTGAGGTTCAGTAAGATAGATCTCTAACACTTCCTTTGGTTCATTCATGCCCACATATAGTTTCAGTCTCTACCCATTGACTCTAAATGTATGAGAGTCTTTCTCTTAGGCAATCTCGACGGCACCTGAAGGGAATACTTCGACCACTCGAAATGATCCAGACTATCGTGATTTGAGTTTATCCGGAAATAGCCTTAGTCTTGAGTTATAAAGCAATATCATGTCTATGGGATCGAAATTTTGCTCAACAATGTTCTTGTCATGCAACCTCTTCATTCTCTCCTTATACAGCCTCGTGCTCTCAAAAGCAAGATATCAAAACTCGTCGAGCTCATTCAATTATGTGACTCTAGTTGTTCCTGCGGCCTCAATGTCCACATTCAGCTGTTTCATTGCCCACCAAGCTCTATGTTCTAGTTCCACTAGCAAGTGACAGGCCTTCCCGAACACCAACTTGTATGGTGACATACCAATTGGTATTTTGAATGCATTTTTGTAGTCCCAGAGTGCATCATCTAGCTTTTTCTCCCAATCAGTTCTTGTGGCATTCACAGTCTTGGTCAGTACACTCTTTATCTCTCTATTAAACACTTCGACCGTCTATTGGTCTGAGGATAATATGGTGTTACCACTTTGTGGCGCACATCGTACTTCGCTACCAATTTTCTAAAGGCTCGATTGCAGAATTGAGTGCTTCCGTCATTGATAATCGCTCTCGGGGTCCCAAAACGGGTGAATATATTCTTCTTCAAAAATCCCACCACCACTATTGCATCATTGGTGGGAAGTGCTGCAGCTTCTACCCATTTGGACACGTAATCTACAGCAACAAGTATGTACTTATTGCCAAAGGAGCTGAAGAAGGGGCCCATGAAGTCTATCCCCCAAACATCGAACACTTCAACCTCTTGAATTAGGTTCATGGGCATCTCATGGAGATGGGAAATGTTCCTGGTTCGCTGACATTCATTACAGCCCTTCACCTATTGATGTGCATCTTTAAACACTGTTGGCCAGTAGAACCCGATTTCTAGCACTTCGCGGCCATCCTGACTCCTCCAAAATGCCTGACATACGCTGATGCGTGACATGCCTGCAAAACAGAAGATTTTTCTATCTCGGGGATGTCACACCTCCTTTTTCCGCCCCGCGAGGGGTGAAGGAGTTTTTTCCAATTAAAGGACAATCGAAACGGGATTTGTTTATTTATTTCAGAGTTGCCACTTGGGAGATTTAGGGTGTCCCAAGTCACCAATTTAATCCCAAATCGAGGAAACGAATGACTCTGTATTACAGTCCGCGAACCAGAAATCCGGATAAGGAATTCTGTTAACCCGGGAGAAGGTATTAGGCATTCCTAAGTTCCGTGGTTCTAGCACGGTCGTTCAACTGTCATATTCGGCTTAAATATCTAATTTTTATACAAATATGAACTTATGTGCAAGTTTTAACTTTTTACCGCTTTTATTATTATATTTTTAAAAAGAATGTGAACATCGTTTAAAAACATGTCTTTGGATTGCGTCACATGAAATGCACCCGCTATCCGAAACACAGTTTTATTCAATGTTTTGGGATTTGGATTTGGGTCGCATGAAATGCGCACCCGAGTTTAAGAAGGTAAGATTAATTAAATCGCGCCTAAAGTGATTAACGTATTTATTATTTGGCGACAGCCGTGAAGTTCACTAAGCGGCCGATCCCGAGTTCTAAGTAATTAACACATACATTATATGAGGGCCCCGCAATCTATACATTTTAATAAGCGGGCTCATCTCATTTATTTTAAATGGACAAATCTTAAAGCGACTACATTTTTCAATTAAAATTAGTCTCTAAAATAAAGAAAGAAAATCCTAATTAATTACTAGTTTTTTTATTATTTTAAGAAAACATGGCATGCTAATTGCTAGATTAATACAAATATTGATGAGAAAGGAATTTTACTCAAAATTTCGAAATTATAAATAAAATAAATATTCGACAACTAATATTCAAAAGAATCAAATATAGCTAAATTAAAACTCAGCATTGTTATAAAAAAAAATTATTGAGATTAATTATTCACAACCATTTGAAACTAGATTTAACCATAATTACTAAAACTTATTAGAAAGTTTATTAGACTTAAACGTTCTTCTAATCTTGCTTGAACTCAAATCAAGCCTTAATGCCTAATTTACGAAATTTAATTTAAATTCATGCCTTAGCTAAATTTAGCTACTTATTCATGATTAACCTACTGTTGATAATCTTGAAACCTTCATAACTAGTGAATTAACCCGTTTTGCCAAATCGATTCATTAAAGACTAACTTATGTTATTTTTTCTTATTCCAATTATTATTCAGTAATACATGAAATAGCTTAAATACAATCAACAAAAGGAACGAAAAAAACGAAATTAAAACTTCAAAATTTCATTCTTCATATGTATTCATGCTTCCACATTATTAGCTTGCAATAGCTAGTATTACAGTTGTATACCTCGTATTGGAAACAAAAGAAGATGAAGATGAGAATCAGCAACAGTAATAACAATACAGCACAACAATAACAGCCCAGCAACAGTAACAACCCAGGAACAGAGTTTGCAAACCGGTGAAGTAATAATCCCAAAAAAAAGCTTCAAGCTTCGATGAAACAAACAACAATTAATGCTGATTTCAAACAATGAAGGAAAGTAGAAGATATTTTGTTTTTGTTTTTGTTCTGTCCTTTAGTTTTGAAATTTTTCCAATTTTTATCTCTTCTGTCCTCTTTTATTCTGTTCAAATCTTTTTCTTTTTTTTTGTCCTCCCCTTTAAAATCTAATCAAGTTCTTTTATTTATATCCCATCCCAAAACCCTTTAATCAATTAAAATCAACCACTTTCTCCTACCAAACTCATTATCTTCCCATTCATCCCCCTTTTAAATCCACTACCTAATGTTTTGTCCCCCACTACATTAAATAAATATATCAAACCCCAACCCATTACCTCGTTCCCCATGCCTAACATAAACAATTATATCACCCACACCCCATTACATTTTGTCCCCCATGCTTAACATAAACAATCACAAAACGTACAATTCCCAAACTACCCCTCCGACCTTACTGAAATTACCAATTTACCCCTGAACGTACTGCAAATTACCAAACTACCCCCATCAGCTATAAACAATTCACCTAATCAATTTCAACCAAAATACAGCAAATATGACCAATTTCTAAACAATTTTCAACAACAAAATCAAACTAAATGATGAATAACAAAGAACAACTAAAATTATTTTGATTGAACAATATTTTTTAACAACAAACAAATCTACTTTCAGATTCAAAAACAACAACAACAAACAAGTATATTCAGATTTCTAAATTCAATAATCATTTGAACTTAAAATTAAATCTAACAACATTACAACCAACAATTCCTATATTAAAACTAAACAAGATCATGAAGCAAATTGAAGAAATACTCATAAATGATAAACAACAAACAAGAAAATCAAACTTATACTAATTTCAGATTCAAGAACAATCAAACAAAGTATGGACATAAATGAAAAGATTCAACAACAATAACAAGCAGGTTTTATTCAAATTCTAATTAATCTTAAACAAAACAAATAAACATATTCAAATCACTAAACTTCAAATAATCAAATGATTTTTTTTAAAAATTAATTCCAACAAAATTATAACGAAGATACATTGAATCAAAAAATTTAAAACATAACTTCACATTAAATAACTGAATTAAAAACGAACTTCAAACAAAATGAACACGAATTAAATCTATTTTAAACAACAAACATGACGGATTCAAATGATTTAAACTAACACTCTTCTATACTAAATCCTTTTAAAATTAACAGAACAAACTAAAGACAAAATTCATTGAACTTCAACTTAAAACTAAAAACATTATAATTACTAACAATTATTACCTAAAAATAAACAAAAATAAAACAACTAAATAAAAATCAAGAACAAAAATCAAACATTTAGTGATTTCGGATCCGAAAAATATCAAACAAATTACAGACAATAAATGAGACTCAAACCCACTAACCGGATCGAAACGACGAACTTGAATGGAAACAAATCTGTCCGAAAGCGATTATCGCACCAAAAACCATTTGACGACGAAGACGATGAATGAAGAAGAAGGAGCAGCAAACGCAGCAGTGGCGGAGCAGCCATGGACGACGGGCAGCCGCAGCAACGGAGAAAAAAAACAGCAACAGCACGAGCAGTAGCATCAGCAGTAGCAGCAGGCGTCGAAGGAGAAGAAGACGCAGCCATGGCATTGGAAGAGAAGCAGCAGCGTCGGGGTGGAGCTGCAACGAGCAACAGCATCATGGACATGGCAGCATATTGATGAAGAAGAAGCATCGGGCAGTAGTAGGTGGACGCAGCCATGGAAGCAGTGGCGCGACGCAGCAGCAGCCCGCATGATGAAGAAGACGCAGCAGCGAGAGGGGAAGCCATGGATGCTTGAGCTCAAGCTTGACGTGAGGGCTGCCATGGATGGTGGTTTTGAGCTGGAAGGAGCAGATGCGTTGAGCAGCAGTGGTGAAGAACAAAAACGCAGCAGCAGCAGTCCAATGGCGAAGATGCAGCCATGGCAACAACGACGCGAAGGAGAAGACGCAGCAGAGAGAGGGGGGGCTGGATTCGGAGCAGTTGCTCGACGAACTTGAAGACGCAATCATGGCAGTGAGGGAACGTCGTGGGGGGTGAGGGTGAAGGGCAGGAGCCATGGGAGGAGCTTGGGGTAGGAGGAGAAAGAGAGGAAGAAGAATAGAGGGGGGGGATGGTTAGTTTTTAGGGTTTTCTTGTTTTTTTTTTTGTTTTTTTTTATGAAAAATGAAAGAAAAAGGGGGTTTGGGTCTTTTGGGTTATGGATTGGGTCGACCCGGTTCAAAATGGACCGGGTCATGGGGAAGGTTAGGTATTTTTTGGGCCTGGGGTTGAAATTTGAAGAAGTGGCCCAATGTGATTTTTCTTTGTATTTTCGCTCTCTTTTCTTCTTTTATTTTTCTAAAACTAAATTATAAAAATACTTAAATTATTATTAAGAACTAAATTAAGTTATAAAAGTGCAAATTAACTCCCAACAACAATTAACGCACAATTAAGTAATAATTAAGCATAAAATTGTATATTTGGACATTAAATGCTAAAAATGCGAAAGATGCCTATTTTTTGTAATTTTCAATTTTTGTAAAACAAACTTAATTACTAACAATTGTAGAATTAAATCCTAATGCAAAATGCGACATATTTTTATATTTTTTATTAATTTAACAAATAAACGTGCACAGACAAATATGAAAATAATACCACAAAAATTCAAAAAATTGCACACCAAGGAAAAGTCATTTTATTTTGAATTTTTTGGGAGTAATTATCATATAGGGCAAAAATCACGTGCTTATAGCTGCCCCTCTTTGCCCGAAGACACAAAGGGTTTTTGTGCAAAGATAAAGTGAGCGATTTTTGCCCATCCGAGTACTCCGTGTGAAGCATTTTTTGAAAAAGATTTGACCGAACCTTTGCTTCAGAGGTTTCCTACATATCCTGGGCTAAACAGGAATCAGGTCAATGTAGTTCGGGAAGTTTTGGTAGCTGGGACTACCGTGGAACTGCAATGTTACTGTTGTTGCATGTTATTACCACTGCTTACCGATCTTCTTGTTACACCGTGTTTAAAAGAAAACAAGAAGCTAGGCTAGACTGCAACTTGTTCTTGTTGCCTTGCTTTCTTGACGGCTTGTGTTTCCTCCGGTGCTTTTCTTCCGTGAATTTGGGGATGACACCGGCCCTTTGCTTTTCTGAATACCAGTTTTCCTCATTTTGTTCGGTCCGCTGGGGACATGGCTTCCTTCATTAAGCTTTTCGGTGGTTCCTCTGGGGATACGACTTTCTTCATCAGATCTGTTATGCTGGGCATGATTTAATGTTCACAAGCCGCTTTATTTTCAAGACGCGTCTTTTCTTCCTTTTGACTCACGCGCTTGAATTTGTGCTGGGACCTCTTTTTGCAATCTTCTGCTTTCTGGTGCTGGGGATTTTTATTGTTTCCTGCTGGGGATTCCTGTTGTAACCTTCTGCCTTCCGATGGGGTTATTGCTTTCAAGATCTGCAATATAAGACTGAAAAGTATTCCTCTCGTTATACAGGTGGGCGCCTGACTTCAACGCTTGAAATGAAAAGACTGAAATGTATTCCTCTGTTCTATGGGCGGGCGCCCAACTTCAACACTTGAAATGTAATACTGAAATGTATTCCTCTGTTCTATGGGCGGGCTCCCAACTTCAACACTTGAAATGAAAAGACTGAAATGTATTCCTCTGTTCTATGGGCGGGATCCCAACTTCAACACTTGAAATGTAATACTGAAATGTATTCCTCTGTTCTATGGGCGGGCTCCCAACTTCAACACTTGAAATGAAAAGACTGAAATGTATTCCTCTGTTCTATGGGCGGGCTCTCAACTTCAACACTTGAAATGAAAAGACTGAAATGTATTCCTCTGTTCTATGGGCGGGCTCCCAACATCAACGCTTGAAATGTAAAGACTGAAATGTATTCCTCTGTTCTTTGGGCGGGCTCCCAACTTCAACACTTGAAATGAAAAGACTGAAATGTATTCCTCTGTTATATGGGCGGGCTCCCAACTTCAACGCTTGAAATGTAAAGACTGAAATGTATTCCTCTGTTCTTTGGGCGGGCTCCCAACTTCAATACTTGAAAAGTAATACTAAAATGTATTCCTATGTTCTTTGGGCGGGCTCCCAACTTCAATACTTGAAAAGTAATACTAAAATGTATTCCTCTGTTCTATGGGCGGGCTCCCAACTTCAACGCTTGAAATGTAAAGACTGAAATGTATTCCTCTGTTATATGGGCGGGCTCCCAACTTCAATACTTGAAATGTAATACTAAAATGTATTCCTCTGTTCTATGGGCGGGCTCCCAACTTCAATACTTGAAATGTAAAGACTGAAATGTATTCCTCTGTTATATGGGCGGGCTCCCAACTTCAACGCTTGAAATGTAAAGACTGAAATGTATTCCTCTGTTCTTTAGGCGGGCTCCCAACTTCAATACTTGAAAAGTAATACTAAAATGTATTCCTCTGTTTTTTGGGCGGGCTACCAACTTCAATATTTGAAAAGTAATACTAAAATGTATTCCTCTGTTCTATGGACGGGCTCCCAACTTCAACGCTTGAAATATAAAGACTAAAATGTATTCCTCTGTTATATGGGCGGGCTCCCAACTTCAATACTTGAAATGTAAAGACTGAAATGTATTCCTCTGTTATATGGGCGGGCTCCCAACTTCAACACTCCTTAAAGTATAACATTCTGTTGGCGTTATTCTTTCCTGTCTCCTTAGTCATTTTTCCTCTTACTTGAATCATCTCCCTTCAGAACTTCTTTCCTCAAAATTAGTGTTTCATTCCTCCCAAAATTGTTGGGGATATCACTTTATCCAGACCTGCGTTGCCTTCCTTCCCCAAGTGGGTACCTGATTTTTGAGAAAATGTTCGCAATGAGAACATTTTCTGCCCCGGTTTGATGATCTTCTTTATGGCCTGTCTTTCCGCCATCTGTAACATTTCTTTTCCCTGCTTCAAATCAAAGAAAGATTTTGTTAGTTTAAAAAACATGGTGAGTGGTCGTGCCACTCCTGCTGGGGATGGTTTTTTCCTTTCTCCCTTCCCTGCTCGGTGTTCCATTACACTATCAGAACTTGCTGGGGATGATACTATTTATTGGGGATGATATTACTGTTAGGGATCACATTCCTGCTGGTGATCACATTCCCGCTGGGGGTGGTTTTCCCCCTCTTTTTTTCTCGCTCCGTGTTGTCCGACCCTTTTGGAACTTGGTCGATGATCGGCCAAGGATGCTCTTGCATCTCGATGATCTGCTGTGGATTTTCATGGAACTTCATCCTCAGTTTTCTCACTTGTTGCTTTTCAGTTTTTTTTTTATCATTATACCCCCTTGACATTTAGACCAACTCATCATTTGGTCTTGCAACAAATGTCTTTTCCGTTTCATTGCCTTATCTTTGGCATGTCCTGCTCGCCTTTTGCTTCGCACCATTTTGGCAATTAGTAGTAAGCTCTGAAAACAATCCTTCTAAAAACAAACTACTAGAGAAAAACACTTTAAACCAAGAAATGAAAAGTGATGACTTCAAAAAGATAAAAGAAAAAGTCTTTCTGAACAAATGTTGGGGAAAGAAAAAGAAAAGAACTTATCTGAATGGTATAATCAATCCCAATGATCATGTCATGCATTTCCGGATTAATCAACCCAATCTATTTATATCAATCAATTTTTCTGACGGCCTTACTTTGCTGGGGATGCGCAGAAGCCTAACTCTCGCCGGATGCGGATCATTTTTGCCAATCTTATCTTGCTAGCCCCTTTTATATCCTTGTCGCCTCATAGTGCCCTTCGAGGGGTTTTCACTGATGAGGCTCTCTCATTTCTCTCAACTCCCGTCGCCTTATGGTGCCTGTGAAGGTTTTCACCGATAAGACTCTTCTCACTTTATTTTTCTAAGCTGGAGATTGGAGTGTTACAGATATGACTCTTTGCTAGGGATTCTTTAGGTTATCAATTCATTGCCGACTTTTCTCTGCTTTCATTTGCCCGACTTGGCACTCCTCGGATTCTGATCGGGAGGTCTTTTTTGGACATCAACATGGGTTTTTGTTTATGGCTAAAAAAAAGGGGGCATCAAAAGGGTTCAAAATAATTCTGATGGGTAAAAACTATTACAACTCCTGGAATCGAACTTCTTTCCCAACATTACAAACATAACTTCTGCCCCAGTTTTTCTTGCTTGGGGATTCTTATTTTTTGTTACACTATGACCGAGCCGTGAGGCGCCTACGTATCCTTCTTTGAGGAATCAGGTCAAACGTAGTTCCCATGACTCCTTTGTTTTTGTTATTATTTTCCTTTTTTTCGTTTTCATTAATGATTCCAAGAGAGGGGTATGAAGGAATAAGTAAGGCTCAAAGGGGTAAAGCAAAGGTTAAAAGTGTTCGGCTAGAAGAAAGAATTGCCTCCATCATTTCATTCTCCGATAAATGCCAAGTATAAACAAACAAACAACAATTACAATTAATAGCCATGTCGATGCATCTTCCCTCGACATCTGTCTGACATAAAGCGCAACTGGATAACATCTTGGTCACAATAGACGGCCACTGCCAATTCGGGACAAATTTGCCATTTTGCTTTGGCCTAATGTGGGTGGATCCGTTTCAACACTTGCTGTCCCTCTTCAAATTTCTTGATATCGTCTGCATCCCCTAAATTGATGTCTTCTGTGTCATTTAAGTTGGGCTTGGATTTCTCTTCCAACTAGCTTAACTCTCTGTTTGTCTCTTCGAAGGCTTCATCATCACCGTATTCCGATTCGTCATCATGATTGACCTTTTGTACAATTAGTTCGGAATCAGATTGATTTTTTAGACTAAGTTGAAGATCCGTTGTGCATGCCATGTCATTGGAATCAGTATAAAGAGCATTGTTTAGAAAAAGAAAAAGAAGAAAACAGACTTAAAACAAAATAAGAAGAGAAAAACTTTCACTTTATAAAAATACGGGATAACAGAGTTTCACACTAAAACAAAACTGGATTACAACTCTGCAATAATCCAAAACAAGAAAGAAAAATCAGAGCCCACTACCAAGACTCCCTTCGGACAGGAAGAGGAGTAGCCGTCCAATTGTTTATTTTTGCTTTCAGCCTCACAAACTGTACATCTGCCTTGCTGGACCCTTTCCCCATCACCATGACCGACTTGTCATCTATACACTGCACCCCTGCTTTTCCTGGTCGATTTTTTTTTTGAACTATTTTCACCAGCACGGATCATCATTACCGTTTGTGAGGGATTCTTAAACTCCTTGTGCCCTAGTTCGATCATGTGGGTCTCATGGTGCGCTAGTAGCGGACTCTAATTAATGTTTGGCGGCTCTGGAACCTGAACCTCCATCCTATTTGTGTCAATAAGTTCTTGCACGACATTCTTCAACTTCCAACATCTCTCAGTATCATGTCCGGGAGCCCCCGAACAATATTCACAACTTGCTGAAGGGTCAAGATTTCCAGGAAGAGGATTTGGTAATTTGGGCTCAATAGGATTCAATAGGCCTAACTGCCTCAATTTGTGGAACAGGGTAGTATAGGATTCTCCCAGCGGAGTATATTTCTGTTTCCTCTCATTCTTAAAAGCTTGATTCCCACAGAAACCTGACCCTAGAGGATTTCTATAGGCCCTCGGAAGTGGATATATGTTTGGTGGAGGTGGGTATGTATTTTGGGGAGCCGGCGCACGCCATTGTGCGTGTGCTGGAGCGTGGGTATAGGTTTGTGCATGATGAACAGAAAAATGAGGATCTGGCAGTGGGTAATAATGTCGTGGAGGGCTATATGGAGTGCGGGGGTAATTTTGGTGGTAGGTTCGTGGTTGGCTATAGTAGGGTGACGGGCTTCTAGATCCGAACCAGGCTCCAGACTAAACAGTCGTGACATCTTCTTTCTTCTTCTTCCCAAGTACACCCTCAGTACCGCTCTGGATGGCCTGAGTGGTTGCTTTAATTGCCGAATAGCTCAGGATTTTGTTGGACTTAAGTCCCTCTTCAATCATGCTGCCCATCTTTACAACCTCGTTGAAAGATTTGCCAACCGACGTTACCAAGTGACCAAAGTAGGTTGGCTCTAAAGTCTGCAAGAAGTAATCCACAATTTCACCTTCCCTCATCGGAGGATCGACTCTTGCTGCTTGTTCCCTCCAACGAAAACCAAATTCTCTGAAGCTTTCTCCAGGTTTATTCTCGAGCTTTAACAATGTGAGACGGTCAGGAACGATCTCAAGATTATATTAGAAATGACCAAAATAAGCTATCAGCAGCTCATCTTTACCACCTGCTCCTCTCATCTTACTACAAAAGCCCCGTAGATGTGCCATAGGATCGCCATGCCCTTCGTACAAATCGAACTTGGGCATCTTGAACCCTGCTGGTAATTGGACGTCAGGGAAAGGGCATAGATCCTTGTAGGCCACGCTGACCTGGTTGCCTAACCCGTGTATGTTCCTGAAGGACTGCTCCAGGCTTTTAAATTTCCGCATCACTTCATCCTGCTCTGGGCTGTTAGCCCGCTTTTCAATCTCCGCCGGGACCTCAAATTGGGGGTTATAGGTATGTGGCTCGGGTGCTTTGAATGTGAGTTCAGGGGGTAATATTGTGTAGCGTGAGCCTGAAACAGCGGCTCGCTGGATGATTTGTGCAATGGGGCTGGGGGAGGCGCCACAAAGACGGGAACATTCGGTGGTGGAGGGTTCTGATTGGGTGACGGAGCTTGGGGAACATAGGCATCCCTCCCCTGATAGTAGTGGTGGCTTGGGAAGCTTGTTGAAGGGTCGGGGGAAGGGTATTCTGGCGTGTGTCCCGGTGGGGGAGTAAGAGTGACAACTGGTTCGGGCCCCTTTTGCACCTTAGCCATGGCTAGCTGCATTTCATTCATTTCCAATCTCATTTTTTCCATATTGGCCATCGCCTCTTTCAGCATCTGATGTGCCGTCTTTTCCGACTCAACACTATTTTCTGAGCCAGTCATGCTTTCTGGTATAGGCCCTTTTGATCTTGTTTGATAATGGTATATTGCCAGTATGCTCTAACAAACTAACTGTCGAAACTTCTGATAAACAACAAACTTGCCAGCGTTAGAGTTTTAACACATATCGCAATTGCACGTTGTAATGTAATGTACCTAGGCAGTTTAACAATTTCAATCATTTTTTTCGGGCTTCTTGAAAGAAAGACTTCTAAAAATAGTTTTTTTTCGCATTTTGACCTTTTTTTTTAGCAAAAGGGGAGGTTGGACCCGATGAGGGTTGCCTACGTATCTCACATCCGGTGAGAATCAAACCCGCGTAGGTCAGGCAATCATGAATAAAGTAAATAAACTAATCCTTTTTATTATTATTATTTTTATTTATTTTTGAAGGAAAGACTTATAAAGAAGAGTTTTTTTTTTTGAATTTTGAAAGAGAAACTTCTAAAGAAGAAAGAAAATATTTTTTTGGAATTTTATTTTCAATGAAAGAAATGCTTCTAAAAATATTTTTGAATTTTGACTTTTCTTTTCAATTTTGAGAGAAGAATGAAAATATTTTCGGATTTTTTGGAAGAAATTCAAAGAAAATATATATATATTTTTTTTATTTGAAATAATTAAAAAGACTTTCTAAAGACATCAAGAATGGAAAATATTTTTGGATTTTTTCTTGAAAATTGGGGGTCTAAAAAACTTTTTAGAAGGGAAATAAAGAAAAATACTTTTTGGATTTTTATATATATATATTGCAACAAATAATAAAACCACGTTCAACGCAAGACTCTTTTTTTTTCATTTTCGGCGTTTTCATAAACAATTAAATAAATAAATAAATAAAACATTTTAAAAACAAGACTCTTTTTTCATTTTCATTTTTCATGGCAAGACAAACTATTTTCCTTTTCTATCTTTGATAACAAGATAAAACAACGATTTTTTTTTATTTTTCCTTTGCTTTTAGCAAAACAAACTAACCCTTTTTTTCATTTTCTTGAAATTTCGGCAGGGTTTCGACAGTATTTGGGCATTGGTTTTTCTCCAAAAAAAAAAAATAAACAATTAACTTCCTAACCGCTATTCCCTTTTTTCAATTTCATAATATTCCTAATATTCAAACACCGGTCAGCATGCGGGCGCGAGACAAATAAATGCACGAAAAACAAATAGGATGCATCAGGATGGTCTTTTCATATCAGGTTGCTAGTCCTAGATGGACCCAACCCTGTGTTGAGTCCCCTAAGTCAAATGCAACATGATGCAAATAAGCGTTCCTACTAGGGATCCGACATGAAGTCACGTTATTCTATGTTCAAAAACCTGGGTCGGTGTTCTAGACAGTGTACCCGAGCGGACAACTCGAGTTGAGGAAGGAGCTCCTTTCCGGGAACCAAAAGGCCAGCCGGCTTAGAAACTTTCCGAACCTCTTTTATTTATGGTATGACACTAACAGAATAGGGAGTCTTAACCAGTAAGCACATCCCCGGAGGTAAAAAGAGAAGGTTTCGGCACAGTTTATATGTACAGTTAAAGTAATATCAAAGCAGTAAAAAGCATCATTTTGCACATTTAGGCCAAAACATGTAATAAGATCAGATAATAAATAAAGCCCAATATAACAATTCATCTAAGCTCGAATTTCTAACCCTGAACCAGTGGTTCTGGGTAGCCTTCCCCAGCAGAGTCGCCAGAGCTGTCACACCTCCTTTTTCCGCCCCGCGAGGGGTGAAAGAGTTTTTTCCAATTAAAGGACAATCGAAACGGGATTTGTTTATTTATTTCAGAGTCGCCACTTGGGAGATTTAGCGTGTCCCAAGTCACCAATTTAATCCCGAATCGAGGAAACGAATGACTCTGTATTACAGTCCGCAAACCAGAAATCCGGATAAGGAATTCTGTTAACCCGGGAGAAGGTGTTAGGCATTCCCAAGTTCCGTGGTTCTAGCACGGTCGCTCAACTGTCATATTCGGCTTAAATATCTGATTTTTATACAAATATGAACTTATGTGCAAGTTTTAACTTTTTACCGCTTTTATTATTATATTTTTAAAAAGAATGTGAACATCGTTTAAAAATATGTCTTTGGATTGCGTCACATGAAATGCACCTGCAATCCGGAACACAGTTTTATTCAATGTTTTGGGACTTGGATTTGGGTCGCATGAAATGCGCACCCGAATTTAAGAAGGTAAGATTAATTAAATCGCGCCTAAAGCGATTAGCGTATTTATTATTTGGGGACAACCGTGAAGTTCGCTAAGCGGCCGATCCCGAGTTCTAAGTAATTAACACATACATTTTATGAGGGCCCCACAATCTATACATTTTATTAAGCGAGGCTCATCTCATTTATTTTAAATGGACAAATCTTAAAGCGACTACATTTTTCTATTAAAATTAGTCTCTAAAATAAAGAAAGAAATCCTAATTAATTACTAGCTTTTTTATTATTTTAAGAAAATATGGCATGCTAATTGCTAGATTAATACAAATATTGATGAGAAAGGAATTTTACTCAAAATTTCGAAATTATAAATAAAATAAATATTCGACAACTAATATTCAAAAGAATCAAATATAGCTAAATTAAAACTCAGCATTGTTATAAAAAAAATTATTGAGATTAATTATTCACAACCATTTGAAACTAGATTTAACCATAATTACTAAAACTTATTAGAAAGTTTATTAGACTTAAATGTGCTTCTAATCTTGCTTGAACTCAAATCAAGCCTTAATGCCTAATTTACGAAATTTAATTTAAATTCATGCCTTAGTTAAATTTAGCTACTTATTCATGATTAACCTACTGTTGATAATCTTGAAACCTTCATAACTAGTGAATTAACCCGTTTTGCCAAACCGATTCATTAAAGACTAACTTATGTTATTTTTTCTTATTCCAATTATTATTCAGTAATACATGAATTAGCTTAAATACAATCAACAAAAGGAACAAAAAAAACGAGATTAAAACTTCAAAATTTCATTCTTCATATGTATTCATGCTTCCACATTATTAGCTTGCAATAGCTAGTATTACAGTTGTGTACCTGGTATTGGAAACAAAAGAAGATGAAGATGAGAATCAACAACAGTAATAACAATACAGCACAACAACAACAGCCCAGCAACAGTAACAACCCAGGAACAGAGTTTGCAAACCGGTGAAGTAATAATCCCAAAAAAAAGCTTCAAGCTTCGATGAAACAAACAACAATTAATGCTGATTTCAAACAATGAAGGAAAGTAGAAGATTTTTGTTTTTGTTTTTGTTCTCTCCTTTAGTTTTGAAATTTTTCCAATTTTTATCTCTTCTGTCCTCTTATATTCTGTTCAAATCTTTTTCTTTTTTTTTGTCCTCCCCTTTAAAATCTAATCAAGTTCTTTTATTTATATCCCATCCCAAAACCCTTTAATCAATTAAAATCAACCACTTTCTCCTACCAAACTCATTATCTTCCCACTCATCCCCCTTTTAAATCCACTACCTAATGTTTTGTCCCCCAATACATTAAATAAATATATCAAACCCCAACCCATTACCTCGTCCCCCATGCCTAACATAAACAATTATATCACCCACACCTCATTACATTTTGTCCCCCATGCTTAACATAAACAATCACAAAATGTACAATTCCCAAACTACCCCTCCGACCTTACTGAAATTACCAATTTACCCCTGAACGTATTGCAAATTACCAAACTACCCCCATCAGCTATAAACAATTCACCTAATCAATTTCAACCAAAATACATCAAATATGACCAATTTCTAAACAATTTTCAACAACAAAATCAAACTAAATGATGAATAACAAAGAACAACAAAAATTATTTTGATTGAACAATATTTTTTAACAACAAACAAATCTACTTTCAGATTCAAAAACAACAACAACAAACAAGTTTATTCAGATTTCTAAATTCAATAATCATTTGAACTTAAAATTAAATCTAACAACATTACAACCAACAATTCCTATATTAAAACTAAACAAGATCATGAAGCAAATTGAAGAAATAATCATAAATGATAAACAACAAACAAGAAAATCAAACTTATACTAATTTCGGATTCAAGAACAATCAAACAAAGTATGGACATAAATGAAAAGATTCAACAACAATAACAAGCAGGTTTTATTCAAATTCGAATTAATCTTAAACAAAACAAATAAACATATTCAAATCACTAAACTTCAAATAATCAAATGATTTTTTTTTTTAAAATTAATTCCAACAAAATTATAGCGAAGATACATTGAATCAAAAAATTTAAAACATAACTTCACATTAAATAACTGAATTAAAAACGAACTTCAAACAAAATGAACACGAATTAAATCTATTTTAAACAACAAACATGACGGATTCAAATGATTTAAACTAACACTCTTCTATACTAAATCCTTTTAAAATTAACAGAACAAACTAAAGACAAAATTCATTGAACTTCAACTTAAAACTAAAAACATTATAATTACTAACAATTATTACCTAAAAAAAACTAAATAAAATCAAGAACAAGAATCAAACATTTAGTGATTTCGGATCCGAAAAATATCAAACAAATTACGGACAATAAATGAGACTCAAACCCACTTACCGGATCGAAACGACGAACTTGAATGGAAACAAATCTGTCCGGAAGTGATTATCGCACCAAAAACCATTTGACGACGAAGACGATGAATGAATAAGAAGGAGCAGCAAATGCAGCAGTGGCGGAGCAGCCATGGACGACGGGCAGCAGCAGCAACGGAGAAAAAAAAACAGCAGCAGCACGAGCAGTAGCATCAGCAGCACGAGCAGTAGCAGCAGGCGTCGAAGGAGAAGAAGACGCAGCCATGGCATTGGAAGAGAAGCAGCAGCATTGAGGTGGAGCTGCAACGAGCAGCAGCATCATGGACATGGCAGCATATTGATGGAGAAGAAGCAGCGGGCAGCAGTAGGTGGACGCAGCCATGGCAGCAGTGGCGCGACGCAGCAGCAGCCCGCATGATGAAGAAGACACAGCAGCGAGAGGGGAAGCCATGGATGGTGGTTTTGAGCTGGAAGGAGCAGATGCGTTGAGCAGCAGTGGTGAAGAACAAAAACGCAGCAGCAGCAGTCCAATGGCGAAGATGCAGCCATGGCAACAACGACGCGAAGGAGAAGACGCAGCAGAGAGAGGGGGGCTGGATTCGGAGCAGTTGCTCGACGAACTTGAAGACGCAGTCATGGTAGCGAGGGAACGTCGTGGGGGGTGAGGGTGAAGGGCAGTAGCCATGGGAGGAGCTTGGGGTAGGAGGAGAAAGAGAGGAAGAAGAATAGAGGGGGGGGGATGGTTAGTTTTTAGGGTTTTCTTGTTTTTTTTTTGTTTTGTTTTGTTTTATGAAAAATGAAATAAAAAGGGGGTTTCGGTCTTTTGGGTTATGGATTGGGTCGACCCGGTTCAAAATGGACCGGGTCATGGGGAAGGTTAGGTATTTTTTGGGCCTGGGGTTGAAATTTGAAGAAGTGGCCCAATGCGATTTTTCTTTGTATTTTCGCTCTCTTTTCTTCTTTTATTTTTCTAAAACTAAATTATAAAAATACTTAAATTATTATTAAGAACTAAATTAAGTTATAAAAGTGCAAATTAACTCCCAATAACAATTAACGCACAATTAAGTAATAATTAAGCATAAAATTGTATATTTGGACATTAAATGCTAAAAATGCGAAAGATGCCTATTTTTTGTAATTTTCAATTTTTGTAAAACAAACTTAATTACTAACAATTGTAGAATTAAATCCTAATGCAAAATGCGACATATTTTTATATTTTTTTATTAATTTAACAAATAAACGTGCACAGACAAATATGCTAATAATTACACAAAAATACCACAAAAATTCAAAAAATTGCACACCAAGGAAAAATCATTTTATTTTGAATTTTTTGGGAGTAATTCTCATATAGGGCAAAAATCACGTGCTTACAGGGGACACAACTCCGGATCATATTGTCAACACATATTCGAAACAGATAAGGTTTATCCCAGTAATACATGCGGCAGTCACGATAAAACTTTTCCTTTTGCATAGAGGGAAGGTCATAGGGAACTATACCGCTTGCTAGGTAATTTTAAAAGTCTGCATACCATGGCACTTTCTCAAGGCTTGTAGCGAGTAGCTGCTCGTCTGGAAAGGTTTCCAGGATATCCTCAACCTCAACTGAGTTTTCAGCTCCGTCAAGTCGTGATAGATGATCAGCAACTTGGTTTGTTGTGCCCTTACGGTCACGAATCTCAAGGTCGAACTCTTGCAGTAACAACACCCAATGAATCAAGCATGGTTTGGACTCTTTCTTCTCAATCAAGTACCTGGGAGCTGCATGATCAGTATATACAATTACCTTAGAGCCAATCAGGTATGATCTGAACTTGTCGAATGCAAACACCACAACCAACATCTCCTTTTCAGTCAAAATGTAGTTCAGTTGGGCTTCACTCAACATTCTACTGGCATAACAGATTGGGTACATTAGCTTACCTTTCCGTCGTCCCAGCACTGTCCCCACTGCATAGTCACTGGCGTCACCCATGAGTTCGAATGGTTGCTCCCAATCGGGGGCAACAATGATGAGTGTTGTGACTAGACTCTTTTTCAACTTCTCGAATGCTACCCTGCAATCATCAGAAAACAAGAAAGGGTGATCTTTTTCTAACAACTTACAGAGAGGGTCGGCAATTTTTGAGAAGTCTCTTATGAATCTCCGGTAGAAACCGGCATGCCCGAGTAAGCTCCTGATTGCCTATACTGAAGTGGGTGGTGGCAGCTTTGCTATCACGTCAACTTTAGCGCGATCCACCTTGATGCCCTTACTTGATACCCGGTGTCCCAAGACTATGCCCTTTTGTACCATGAAATGGCACTTCTCCCAATTAAGTACCAGGTTAGTCTCAATACATCTTTTCAACACTCGGGTCAGATTTATAAGGCACTCGTCGAATGAGTTTCCCACCACTGAGAAATCATCCATGAATACCTCCATTATGTCTTTGACCATATCAGTGAATATGGCCATCATGCACCTTTGAAATGTGGCGGGTGCATTGCATAGGCCAAATGGCATCCTCCGAAAAGCATAAATGACATATGGGCATGTGAAGGAGGTCTTCTCTCTGTCCTCTGGTGCAATGGAGATTTGATTGTACCTTGAGTACCCATCCAGAAAACAGAAGCAGGACCTCTCTGCCAGTCTGTCAAGCATCTGATCAATGAACGGAAGTAGGAAGTGGTCTATCCGGGTGGCCAAATTCAATTTCCTGTAGTCCATGCAGATTCTTCAGCCTGTGACGGTTCTTGTAGAGATCAGCTCATTGTTATCATTTTTGACCACCGTTATACCAACCTTCTTAGGAACACATTGCACCGGGCTAACCCAGTTGCTGTTAGAGATGGGGAAAATAATTCCCGCATCCAACCACTTAATCACCTCTTTCTTCACCACTTCCTTCATGTTGGGGTTCATCCTTCTTTGGTGTTCCCTGGAAGGTTTGTGCCCCTCTTCTAGTAGAATTTTATGCAAACAATATGCCGAGTTAATCCCTTTAATGTCTACCATGGTCCACCCAATGGCAGTCTTGCACTCCTTGAGTACCTGCAAAAGTTGTTGTGCCTGCACATCTAACAAACTAGATGAGATAATAACATGTAATGTATAGTTAGGTCCTAGAAACTCATGCTTGAGATGGGCGGGCAGTGGCTTCAACTCCACCTTTGGTGGTTCTTCTATGGATGGCTTGGCTGGAGGAATTTCTCTATTTTCTAAGTGTAGGGGCTCGAATTCAAGTGTTCTATGCCAAAACCCTCTGCCCTCTAAAGCCAACACCCATTCTGCCAATTCTTCCCCATTCACCTCATCTAAGTTTACCATACATGCAGCAAGAGGGTCCTCAATAGTCAAAGTCTCATCATCTGCTTCTATGATTACATCCACGACATCAATAAGAGAACAATTAGCGAATTCACTTGGTCGCCTCATAGATTTCTGCACATTGAACGTTATCTCCTCATCCTTCAACCTCATCTTGAGCTCCCCAGTTTCACAATCAATGAGAGCTCTCCTTGTGGCTAAGAACGGTCTTCCCAAAATTATGGAAATTTCTTCATCCATCTTACAATCTAGAATCACAAAATCTGCAGGGAACATAAACTTCCCTACCTGAATCAACACATCGTCCAAGATACCAGAGGGTCCTTTCACGGTTCTGTCAGCTAGCTGCAATAACATAGAAGTGGGTCTAGCTCTTCCAATCCCAAACCTTTTATAGATCGCCAGGGGCATAAGATTTATGATATCCCCCAAATCACAAAGTGCCTTGGCAAAAGAAAAGTTACTAATGGTGCAGGGAATTGTGAAACTCCTTGGGTTAGACAACTTCTCAGCAACTGGTCTAGTCACCACAACACTGCAGGTCTGAGTAAGAGTCATTGTGGCCAAGTCTTGGAAATCGAATTTTCGGGAAATCAAGTCCTTCATCATTTTTGCATAACCAGGCATCTCCTTCAAAGCATCAATCAATGGAATATTTACCTGGATTTGTTTCAGCATCTCCAAGAATTTCTTGTATTGTTCCTCTTTCTGGTACTTGGCCAGCCTCTCTGGGAATGGTGCTGGAGTTCTCTTCTTCCCAATGATTTGGTATTTTCTTTGTCAGACACCACCTCAACTATCGGTTCATGGGCTGCCTCAGCTTCTTTCTCAGCCTCAATCTATGTGTTGGGTTCTTCCTGGGCAGGTTGTACTGTCACCTCTATCAGTTTTGTTGAATCATCTAGCTCAATGGGCACTAGTACAAGTATCTTAGCCTGTCTGCTTTCTCAAGCCCTCTCTTGCTCCAAGTCTAAGTCTCTACCATTACGTAGACTCACTGCCATTAGCTGCTTCGGGCCTTGATCTTTTGGATTTATCTGAGTATCTACAGATAATGTCCCATGAGGATGATTATTCAAAGACATCAAAATCTGGCCCATCTGCACTTCAATATTCTTTATAGCTGACTCATGTGCATCTACCCTTTCACTCATTTTTGCATTTGACCCAATAACCTACTGCATCATTGCCTCGAGTCTGGAAAACCCATCTTCCTATCTTCCACCATGTTGTTGCTGAGAAGGATGATAACCCTACTGCTGATTTTGATTGTTATATCCCTGTGGCCTTTGGTAAGGCCCCATATTATTATGAGGTCACATACTTCTCATATTTCCATTGTTGAGTTGTGGCTGGACTGGCCTGTATGGCTTATTCTGTTGGCCCTAATTCTGACAACTCGGTCTCTGGCCCCCATGGTTAGACACATAATTCATGTCCTCAGGGTAATGATGATGACCACTTTCTACATTCCATTGGTTACCAATTGGCTGACTAATGCAAGATGTGAATAAGCCCCCGTTGGTAGTATCTACAATGTGTACCTGTTGCTTCTGCCTTACTCTTCCACTTTTTTGGTGAGTATACTCATCTGTGTCATTAATGTGGCCATATTTTTAGCAAGAGTGTTGGATGGATCTAAGGGCATTGAGTGAACTACTGGAGTAATAGGTGCATTCCTGGTTGTCCACCCCAAATTCTGTGCCATCTTGTCAAGCAGGCTCTGGCTTTCTCTCCATGTTTTGCTCAAGAATGCTCCACCAGTTGAAGCATCAACATTATCTTTCATGCTATCTGTCAAACCCATGTAAAAATGCTGCCCTAACATCTGATCTGGAATACCATGGTGTGGACATATAACCAACATCCCTTTGAATCGTTCCCACGTTTCTTGCAATGTCTCCATTGATTTCTGTTTGAAGCTCAAAATTCATCAATTTACTGAGCAGTCTTGTTGGGTGGATGAAACTTATTCACAAATTGCTTGACTAACTCCTCCCAAGTCATGATGGAATTAATGGGGAGCGAGTTTAGCCAAGTCTGGACAGCTCCTGTCACTGAGAATGGAAACAACAACAACTTTATTGCTTCCTGAGTTATGTTGGGCTGCCTTTGAGTTTTGCAGATTGACAGGAAACTTTTCAAGTACTGTTGAGGATCTTCAATGTATCACCCCAAAAATAGTCCCTTGTTTTGCAACAAGTGCAGCATGTTATTCGTGATTTGAAATGACTCGTCCTGTATCTGCGGGACCAAAATCGTTGTGGCCAAATTCTCTGTTGTGGGTTGTGCCTAGTCATATAGAGCAGCCTCTGGCACAAGAGGTTCCACTAGCGGCAATGGCACAACTGGGTCTAACACATTATCCCTCATGTCTGGTTCGAGTTGTTCAGTTGATTATTGTTGTTTGTTTTTCCGGTTGGCCCGATTCAAGGTCTTGAAAACTTTCTCAGGATCTGATAATGCTTCAAATACTTCAGCAGTTCTCGATGAGTTTCTAGGCATGCACCTGTACAACCAAGTCAACAAACGTTAAAATTTCAATGTATAGATTGAAAATAAAGAAAACTGACTACACTAAGAATTTTTGTATTCCATTCAACTGTAATTGATAACACCGTTAATTCCCTGGCAATGGCGCCAAAATTTGATCACGCCTAACTATGCCTTATAAAAAGGATAAAGTGGTCGCTGCAAATATAATCCGAGTATTTAGACCATAGTCGAATTCTCAGAGAATTAACCTACCAATTACTTTGACTCACTAAACTCTTTGTAATAAACATTCCAGATATTTTGAATAACAATTGGTGATGTATTAACTAACTATAACTGAATAAAAGCAAGTAAACTAACTGCTAACTATGATTGAGTTGGAAGCAAATAAGAGAAGGATCTAAGATTATAATTTTCCCTATTGATGGAATACCTTCCTGTTATATTTCGCATAGATTTGCCTAATCGTCTCTATCGATCATGAGCACTCTTACTACCGTAAATCTCTCCCGAGTAATCACAACAATTTACTAGACGCACTCTCCTGAGTTACGCTAGTTGGCTTTTATTACAGCTCACTTTAGATCGCACCCAAGGCTTCGTTATCCCTAATCTCGCCTTTAAACCCTCGGTTATTGATCCCTCATATACTTTGGGAGTAGTGTTGTTCAACAATTACCTAAATATGCACTCTCTCCCGAGTAATACATACTAAATAGGCACAGCTAATTGAGGATCCTATCAATTGACTACAACAAGAACGTAGTTGAATAAATAGAGATTAAACCAGGCAAACTATATTAACATAATATGAAGTTTATCCATCAATAGGTTCAATTAAAACCCTAGACTAAGGAATTAGCTACTTATAATCTTGTTCATCATAACAATAGCAAATTTCATCATAAATGGTAAAATACAAAAGGAAGAAAGGAAGAACTCGATGTTGAATTATCCTCCTTGCCTTTTGCCTCTCCTTGCCTTCAACTAAGCTGTAAAAACCTTGATAATGTCCCTTTGGGCGAGCTGAACCTCTTGTAGATTAAGTGAAATTACCCTCGAACTTCCAAGTTTACCCCTGAATTATATGTTCCGAACTGGACTAACGTGGTCGCGCTAGTGGCGAGCTAATGACCGCCATATTGCATAGTATTCTGCCTCGAATTCCTGGGCTAGCGCGATCGCGCTAGTAGCCGCGCTAATGGCCACGCTAAGCTGGGTCATCATTTCAGCTCTTCTTTTCTCTCTTCTTTCAACGTACTCAGCTCTGAGGGTCTTCTCTTTCTTTAATTCAGCTCCAACCACTGTCCTAAGTTCGCATAAGTGCAACTCCCTCTTGCAAAACATGAAACTCAAAATTAGAGCCAATTTATCGTCATTTAACTATCCTAGAACAGTGAAACATAGTCAAGCTGGGGCATAAACAGTCGCCAAATTACATGAATCTAGTCTATTATCATGCCACATACATCATCCACTCAATTATCATCTCCATCTTCATCCACTTCAGGTATCTCTAGTCTAGATATTGGAGGCTCTCACGCAGCTGCATTTCTATCTACCGGTGCTTCTACAATTGCGGCTACCGTGAGACGATGCACTGGAGATATTGTACGGTATGATTCTCTCCCTCGACTGATTATCATTTCCCATGGAGACGAGTGGGTCTTCCTTTAATTTCCTTTTAAAATCTTTCAATAAAATTTTGCATATAATGAATTTAATAAATGTTTGTTTTATATGTTAAATTTAATGCAGATTTTTGTCATCATATCATGCCACACATATGATGGTGGAATTTATGAAGCCATTTTTTCACGAGCCGTGAAATTCTTGGAAAGATATACCGTACCAGATCAGAATGAATATGTGGCAACAATTTAAGGTAAGAATAAATTAAATTCTTTTTGCAGGTTATTTATCCTCATTCGTTGTCACGACCTGGAACTCCCAACGTCGGGACCGTAATGACGCCTAACATTTTACTTACTAGGCAAGCCAACATTAGAATAATTTGTCCATTTTAAACAGTTTAAATTAATTAATGAGAAAGAACTGAAATAACTGCAATAATCCAAAGTAATAATGCGGAAGCTAAAACAGTCAAACGTCTAATATAACCCTGGACCCGGTGTCACAAGTGCACGAGCTACTAGAATAGTACAAATAAGAGTTTGAAATAACATAAGGATGTCTGAAAAGAAAGTACACAACCAAATAAAAAGGGAAGGGGATTCCAGGAGCTGCGGGCATTGAGCAGTTGTACCTCAAGTCTCCACAAGCTGTCCAATCCGAGCACGTTAATAACCGCCGTTGGGACCGACTCCAAAATTTGAACAAGAAGTGCAGAGTGTAGTATGAGTACAACCGACGCCATGTACTCTGTAAGTGCCGATCCTAACCTCGACGAAGTAGTGACGAGGCTAAGGCAAGTCACCTACGCTACAACATGTACGCAATATATAATAAAGACAAAAAAGGAAATACGGAACAAAATAAGACAATCAACAGAAGATAATAGCTACAACCTAAAGAAATAAGCTAGTGACGATCAGAATTACCAATCCTTAGAGTTTCAAGTGAAAATACTGAAAACCAACACAACTCAAGGAAATAGAAACATATAGGTTGTTGCAGTGCGCAACCCGATCCCACCGTACAACACGAAATCCTCCCTTATTTCACCGTAACAACATCAACAATAATTGATAATACATATATGTTGCGGCGCGCAATCCAATCCCACCATATAATAATATATGTATCATAATTCACCCTTATTTCACCGTATCAATCCACCCTTATTCTACATGTTGCGGCATGCGACCTGATCTCACTGTATCAGTATAAATTCATCCTTATTCCACCATATAAATCTACCCTTACTTCACCTGTTGTGGCGTGCAACCCGATCCTACCATATCAGTAGCAAATACTTAGTGTGCACAATCAAGTCAATAATTCAAATCACAAAAACCTTTACGATCAATAAATACCAAGCTGAACCAAAAAGGAAACCTTGTACAACATGGAAATTCACATAGGTAATACTACACAACAAGTCAAGTCCAGTAAATGACAATTAGAAGGTGCAAGTAAGTCAGTTAAGGCAAGTAGTAGCGAATCATGAAAATATGAAAGGATCTAACATTATTAACAGAAGAAAATACTGATTAACAAGCAGTAAATAGGCATGGAAGGCATTTGGAGCATATAACATTTAAGACAGGGAAGGAGATAATTAAGAAAAAGCGGAAAAATCAAGAAAAACAAGTAATTTGGCGGCGTATAAGCACTCGTCACCTCGCATATACGCCACAACACGTGAAATTCACATAACACATAGTCCGAGGGTTCCTAATTCCCTCAAGTCAAGGTTCAAGTCAACACTTACCTCGCTCCAAAGATCAACTCAAAGCTCAACCACAGTTTTGTCTTTCAAACAAGCCTACAATCCAACAATATCTAGTAAATTACCAACCAAACGATTCAAAATAAGCCTTATGAATTACCCACGAATGCAAAAGATTCAATTTAGGTCATTATTGAAAAAGTCAACAAAAGTCAACTCCCGGGCCCGCTTGGTCCAAACCTGAAATTCGGACCTCAATTTGAGGTCTAAATCCCAATTTTACAGAAATTCCTAATTCTACCCAAACCCCAATTTCCACCATGAAAATACTAGATTTTAGGTTGAAATCGTATGAAATATAATGAAAGATTGAAAGAAAATAGGTTAGAATCACTTACCAATGGATTGGGGAAGAAAGGCTCTTAGGAAAATCGCCTCTTGGGTTTTCTAGTTTTGAATTTTGAAGAATGAACAAAAATCCCATCAAATGCATATTTTGATCAGGTGCAGGTGTCGCAATTACAAATGCGGATAAATCTTCGCAAATGCGAAGAATAAACATTCCTGCTGGCTTCGCAAATGCGAACAAAATGTTCGCAAATGCGAACCTGAGGGGATCGCAATTTGCGACCCCAAATCTCGCAAATGCGAAAGTCCACCCCCAGCCCACTGCTCGCAAATGCAAAATTTTCTTTGCAAATGCGAGGCTCACATTTGCGAGCCAGACCTTGCAATTGCGAAGTCTGCAGACTTGATGCACCAACAGTCCATTAAAGTTCAAAAATACTCTGAATCCTATCCGAAACTCACCCGAGCCCTCGGGGCTCCAAACCAAACATGCACACAAGTCCAAAAATATCATACGAAGTTTCTCGCGCGTTCAAATCGCCAAAATAACACCTAGAACTATGAATCAGACACCAAATCAAAATGAAATTTTCAAGAAAACTTATGAATTTCTATTTTAACAACCGGACGTCCGAATCACGTCAAACCAACTCTGTTTCTCACCAAATTTGATAGACAAGTCATAAATATAGTAACTGACCTATACCGAGTTCTGGAACTAAAATACGGACCTGATATCCATAAAGTCAAACATTGGCTAAACCTTTAGATTCATTAAGCCTTTAAACTTTCAAATTTCAATGAAATGAGATAACTCGAGTTAGGGACTTTTGAATTTGATTCCAGGCTTATGCCCAAGTCCCAAATTACGATACGGACCCATCGGGATCATCACAACATGAATCCGGGTCCGTTTTCTTAAAACATTGACCGAAGTCAACTCAAATAGATTTTAAGGCATAATTTAATAGTTTATCAGCTTTTAACATAAAGGCTTTCTAGAAAAACACCCAAACTGTGCACGCAAATCGAGAAAGGCTAAAATGAGATATTTGAGGCTTTGAAACACTGAATTAGATTCTAAAACTCTAGATGACCTATCGGGTCATCACATTCTCCACCTTTAAAATAATCGTTCGTCCTCGAACGGACATAGAAAAGTACCTGGGCTAGTGAAAAGGTGTGGATATCTGCTACACATGTCCGACTCGGACTCCAAAGTAGCTTCCTCGACCGGCTGGCCTCTCCACTACACTTGAACTGAAGGATAACTCTTAGACCTCAACTGTCGAACCTGCCGAGCTAGAATAGCCACCGGCTCCTCCTAGTAAGTCAAATCCTTATCCTAGTGGACTGAGCTGAAATCTAACACATAAGACCGATCACCGTGATACTTCCGGAGCATGAAAACATGGAACACTGAATGAACTGTTGATAAACTAGGTGGCAATGCGAGATTGTAAGCCACCTCACCGAATTTGTGAAGAATCTAAAAAGGTCCGATATACCTAGGGCTCAACTTGCCCTTATTTCCGAACCTCATCACACCCTTCATGGGTGAAACCCAGAGTAATACCCTCTCTCCGACCATGAATGCAACATCTCAAACTCTACGGTCGGCATAACTCTTATTTCTAGACCGAGCTGTGCGAAGTCGATTCTGAATAATCTTGACCTTATCTAAGGCATCTTGTACCAAATCTGTACCCAATAACCGAGCCTCCCCCGGTTCGAACCACCCAACTGGTGAACGACACTGCCTCCCGTATAATGCCTCATATGAAACCATCCAAATGTTCGATTGGTAGCTGTTGTTGTAGGCAAACTCCGCAAGTGGCAAGAATTGATCCCAAGAACCTCCAAAGTCTATAACACAAGCGCAGAGTATAACCTTCAATATCTGAATAGTGCGCTCAGACTGTCCGTCCGTCTGAGGATGAAATGATGTGCTCAACTCAACCTGCATGCCCAATCATGCTATATTGCCCTCCAGAAAGTGCGAGGTGAATCACGTACCTCGATAAGAAATGATAGACACAGACACACCGTGAAGACAAACGATCTCACAAATGTAAATCTCAGCCAACCGCTCTGAAGAATAGATAATTGCCACAGGAATGAAATGCGCTGACTTGGTCAGCCTATCCACAATGACCCATATCGCGTCGAACTTTCTCTGAGTCAGTGGGAGTCCAATAACAAAATTCATAGTGATACACTCCCACTTCCACTTAGGAATCTCTATCTTCTAAAGCAAACCACTAAGTCTCTGATGCTCATACTTTACTTGCTGACAATTTAGATATCGAGCTACATAAGCAACTATATCCTTCTTCATTCTCCCCCACCAATAATGATGTCGCAAGTCCTGATACATCTTGGCGGCACCTGGATGAATAGAATATTAGGAACTGTGGGCCTCCTAAAGAATCAACTCACGAAGTCCATCTACATTGGACACATAAACACGACCCTGCATCCCCAAACTCCATCATCTCCAATAGTATCCTGCTTGGCACCTCCGTGCCGCACTGTGTCTCTAAGGACAAGAAAATGAGGGTCATCATATTGTCGCTCCCTGATGCGCTCAAACAAGGAAGACTGAGCAACTATACAAGCTAGAACACGACTGGGCTCTGAAACATCCAACCTCACGAACTGATTAGCCAAGGCCTAAACATCTGATGCAAGTTGTTTCTCACCGACTAGAATGTACGCAAGGCTACCCATACTCACTGCCTTTCTACTCAAAGCATCGGCCACTACATTGGCCTTCCCAAGATGATATAAAATGGTGACATCATAGTCTTTCAATAGCTCCAACCACCTCATCTGCCTCACATTGAGATCCTTTTGTTTGAACAAATACTGCAAGCTACAATGATCCATGAAAATATCATACGATATGCAGTAAAAATAGTGCCTCCAAATCTTCAGCGCTTGAATAATGGCTTCCAACTCTAAGTCATGAACATGGTAATTCTTCTAATGAACCTTCAGCTGCTGCGATGCATATACAATTACCCTGTCATCCTGCATCAATACCGCATCAAGTCCAGTATTAGATGCACCACGAACCGATGGTAATATCCCGCTATTATATATTACCTTTTAAGTTTCAGGAAAAAAAACATGGGAGGATGTGACTCATGTTGAGGTCTTTGCAGACACCCGCAAGAAGAAGAAGAAAGACGGCATAAGAGAAAGATAGGTTGAACCGCGTGCTTCAGAGACATTTGTATGATCCCAACTCCAACACAATATTATTTTTTAGGATTATTTTATTTATATAATGTGTATCATTTTTATTTCAGAAAAAGTATCATAATGATCTTGATGCATGGCGACAAACTCAGCCTGAAGGAACTCAGCCGACTTCCTAAGGATATGACTGTAATATGGACACAGACGACGTATGG